>NC_049984.1:27918444-27984504 GCF_000003815.2 Branchiostoma floridae | reverse complement strand
GGGGCGCCCCGCAGAGGTGGAGATCGAGGTGTTATTAGCTGGACTTTTTGTTCGGTGGGGGGCGAAAACCCCGACGATTGAGCCTGGTTTTTCTTGTTGTAGAAGCCGCTTTTATCGTAGGGCTTCTTCCGGTAACGATCGAAATGAGCCGAGTGCTTCTGTTTGTGTCGCTGCGAGTTTGATGAGCTCGAGTTTTGGTGCGGCCTACTAGCCGCTTTCTTGGGTCCCAAAACGTCCCCCAGTGCCCTCTTAGAGGCCTTTGTTTTGGAAACCTGATTGACGAAGTCTGGACCGAACAAAGAATCGGAAGTGCTTACCTCCGGAGCGATTAGAAAGCGTAAGTCCTTATCGAGGTTGGGGCAGCACTCCTCTCTCCGGTACAGGGACATCGAGAAACTCGCATTTCCTAGTAGTACTAGTGCCGCCGAGATAGCCTTGGCTATCTCGTCCTTGTCGAGATCAGCGTCATCCTCGTGTTTCAGGGCATAGTAGGCGCTGGTTAGCGGTCTGGCCGCCAGCAGGAAACGATCTTGTATTTTGCGGAGTTTGGAGTCCTCGAGGACCAGTTTGTTATCCACACATGCCGCTTGCTCCGGCGTGAGCTTAGGAGCGGAGAGGGTGGCCGATAGGTTTTCGAACAGGGGGTATTGTTCGGAGTATTTATCGAAATCCTCTTTAGGCAGTCTAACGTTGAAAGCCTTATTGATCTTATCGAATAAGGCATCCGGAACGGGTTGTAAGAAGCCTTCTGATCCATACGAGGGGAAATCGGAAGAGAACATACCTTCCATCTGAGGATCCTCGGTGGGGCCGGCACCCCCGTCGTCCGAGGTGGTGTCGTCCGAGGCAAGATGGCGGACGGCATGGCCCGATCCGGTCTGAACCGGATCTTGCAGGCGGTCATCCAGGCGCGCCATTTGGTGCTCCACACACTGTACAAAGTTTTCAAACTTTGTCTCGAGGGCGCTGAGTTGAGGAGACTGGAAGCCGTGGCCCAGTGGTGACGGCATAAGCCACGGAAATCCAGGATAGCCGGGGGGAAGCTGGGGGAAGCTTCCCGGCGCGCTCGAAGAGGCTGTGGCCTGCGACGAGCCGCTCGCTCCGTTGTTGGGCATGAATGCCCCGGGAAATGAGCCGAACGGGAAGAAGTTCGGCCATCTCATAGCCTCCCGACCGGGCTCGAAGGAGGGCAAGGTCGGGACGACTTCAGGAATCTCTTGAGAACCACTGGGATGCAGTTGGTTCGATTCCTGGTGGTGAGGCCCTCTCGCAGCCGGTGGTTTCTTGGGGGGAAGCTCGGTATTCCCGCCATTCTGGATGTCACGAGGATCGCCGGCTGTCTTGTCACGAGGATCGCCGGCTGTTTTGTCCTTCGCCTTCCCTCGGCGACCCTCTTCCTGTAGCTCACGGTTTTCCACGGTATTCTCGGAAGACATTGTGTCAAAAAGACTCGAAAACTCCTCCAGAAAAGGCAAAATTAAAGGAAAAAGGCCCGAATCTGAAGGGAACTCTGATAAAGAGCGCTTCAAGGAGGCGCCAAGAAATAAAATGAGAAACAGATGGGGGATGAGAAGGAGGAACCTTTGAACTCTGATTCTTGGCGTTGATTGGCTAAAAGAGATAACTGCACTATAATAAGGTATGTGACCCAGTGATGGCACGGAGTGGGCCTTGTGAGGGACAACCCAGGCACGCAGCAGGAAGACGTGCAGCCTCAGGGTCCGCCCAGGCCCGCCACCTGTGAGTCCTCCTGGAATCGACCAGGACCTGGGAATAGACTTTACATTAGAAGTGTAAAGTCCCACCGACAACGGTCGAGAGAACTTCTTCGAACTCGCCACCAATTTCCCAGTTCTCCGCAGAAGTAGGTAAACTAGTGGGGGGGGGGGGGGGGTCAGGATTGAGTTAAACGATACTTCATATACATCGTTATCCATGTACTTTACAGAAAATCGGAAGGGCGCGGGGACGGGGAGATGCAGCCCATGCCATCTTCTTCCACGGAAAAGGGGACACAAATATTGACAAAGGAATAAAGGCAGAATCAGCAATTAACTACTGGGAGAGCAAATGGGACAGGATGGGGAGGAAGAACAGTTGGAGGGGCACATGGAAGAAGAAACCGGGGAGCGACACAAACAATGAAGATAAATTGAACTCAGAGCAGAATCCTCAGTCCATCTTTACTGGGCCCTGCGCCACTATGTCAGACAACATAATCAATAACATCGGATCTGCATGGATGGCACATTTAAGACTTGTCCCAGCCCCTTCAGCCAGTTCTTCATGATCCATGGACTGTACCACTCGTCATTGGCCTGATGGCGGACAAGTCCGCAGTGGCCTATTGGCAAGTCTGCCACGGTGAGACAACGCACTGGGCATGGCCTCCGACCGCAGCGGATCGTTGTGGACTATGAGGTTTCGTTGATGTCAGCTATAGACACGGAGTTCCCACAGGCAACCGTCTCCTGCTGTTACTTTAACTTTTGCCAAAGCCTCAGCATGGGAATTGTGTACAGGCAGGACCCGCAACTAAAACGGTGCCTTCGGATGATAATGGCCATAGGGTACCTGTCCGTGGCATTGGTGCGGATGAACGTCAGGAACCTTGTTGGCCGACAATTCACCCAAGACCTGATCGCCCCGTACCCATCCTATCCGATAATGGAGAACAACTACAACGTCAACGTCATCTTCCCAATCCACGCGTGGAACGTCTACGACAGAGACCAGGACACGAGGAATAACAATCACGTTTCATTACTTTAACGTAGCCAACCTTCATCATGCAACCGGTTATCCCCTATGTCCCTCCCATCTACCAGGCTATCATTCCACCCATCATTGATCCCTGTTACCATTCCTCCTGTCCATGCTGTCACCCATCATCACACATGTCCCAATTATCTGTCCATCCTCTACAGACCATCAACCCGGAACAGGAAGTCAATGACTTGCCTTCCGTCAGAACAATATTTTCCTTGTACCGAGATCAAGCAGCTGAGACGCGTACACAATTGTTCTGAAGAAATGATACACTATTCTGGCAAACGGACCAACTAAGACCACAAAGATATGGAACAGAGACGACGTTATATAATTGGCAAGACAAGTCAATGATATACTACGAAAGGCGACCGCAGAGGTTGTCAGAAACAGACAGATAATGTAAGATAAAGAGCGAACATAGTACATTGCAGCATCAATTAGTAATTAGACCATTCTCATCACAGGCCCGCAATTAAAATGGGACGGAACATACCCTAAACACGGCCATACCCTAAACACATTCAAACAGTCATATATCGAACTAAATACAATCTCATAAAAGTTCGTGTCAATAGAAAATATAGAATTGGGCGAATGAGTGCAACTCTAGTTACATACTGTGCTAGTTGGGTGGACGTATGTACTACACGATTTATCTGCTATATCTACTGTGTGACAAGCACTGTGAAGCCGCCAAAACGGAGATGAGAAATTTTCCTGCAGAGGAGCTTGGAAGCGCCAAGTGAGCTGTGACACAAGCAGATGGAACGTGGGGCACACGTGGATTTCACAAAAGAACTGCACTGTCACTATTTGTAACGCAATAAACAATTCTTCATTGTACATTGCCCATCTTTGCATGAAAGGTAATGACACCGTAGCGTCTGAAGGCTTCCCGCTTTACAATGGCACTTCCAAGAGCAGAGAAGGAGTAGGCTGTGGGAACATGCCTGAAGTGACAACAGGACGGGGGACAGTTCATCTAATTTTGTCTGATCTCAAACTCAAGAAAACCGTCTCCAAAGTATACCGGTCCAAACACCAGGACAAATTCCCAGAAATTAACAGTGTGAAGTGCGTCAGCGAGGGCAAGTCTCATGGCAAAGGATACAGCTGCATGTTCGAAACATTCTTTGTTTGTCTTACGCCCAGAAATGCGCCCATTGACTAAATAATTAAGTACCGTAGAAAGGATGCTTCTACGCTACACAAACAATCCTGCTGTGCATTTAGATGAAAGAGTAATTTGTCAACTATGACAATAATAATGGTAGTTTAAGAGAGACTATGAGGGAAATGTTGTGTCAGGCCTTTCGTTATCGGAATTTTGATCACAGAACGCAATCTGACTGCGCATACCTAATTTTTCAATTAGAAGACAGATGCATAGCATGACCATTGCATAGCATTCGCCCTCAGCGATAAGAGTAAGCTGGCAATTGTAACCACAACCATAATGTTGCCTATGACAGGTGTGCAAACATAAGACTATAGCCTAAATGAAGTACAGAACACGATGGAACAAGGTCTTTTAACAGACGAGCACAAGAATCACCTAAATTTCACCTTCGACCATTCATCAACAGCCATTCACAACTACAAGGCACACATGCTGCGTGCGTTCAATCAGGAGCTAGTTAAACAATCTGATTGGGCAATGAAGTTCCTTCCCACAAAGTACAGAGAGTACAAGTACAAAATATATGATTCCCTTCAGCCATCCATGAAACCTGAGCTTCGCAGCCAATTGGTTTACCTGTACAAGCAGTTTGCTCATGGGGAAGATTGCATCATTCCTGTCAATGTTATCTGTGCTCAGAAGCAACAAGGTGGAAATGACTGTACTATATGCAGTTGCCAATGCTGTAGCGCTGGCGGAGGAAATTCCATTGTTGTGTTTCAGAAAGGACAGATGAAGCGTCATTTCGAGGGATGTCTGGAAAGGAAAGCAATGAAGATGTTCCCACATGACACCAAAGTTGGCCAAGCAAACATTGTGTCAGTGAGCTACCAGTTGACAACATATTGCTGTTATGAGCACAGACCAGGCTCACCTATGATCACTGTGTGACAAGTGTGCCCAGTGGTACCACTACTCTTGTGCCAGTCTAAGTGACAGTGAAGTACATGCCTGGGTCACACAACAGGAAGATTATGTCTGTCCTAAGATGTTCTGAAATCTGGAACAAGGAAGAGTTTGTATAGAATCAGACTTCAGACAGTGTCGAGTTAAGTGGTAAGTTGTTGAAGTTACTCTTTTGGTCAGAAACCCAGGGAATCATAATGTACTGAATCAGATGTATGCAACATGATGTTATCTGTAACAGTTGATAATGCTAAATGTTGTATATGTATATGATGTCTGATAATACAATACAAACCGACATAAGTCAAGATTATACAATTCATGTGTGATTTGATGGATTGTGGACCAGCAGCAGAGGCGGCAGAAAGCGCTAGAAGTAGGCTGAGGCACAAAGATATTGTGGGAGTGGTGGCCCAGGGGAGGCTAGGCTTAGGAGCAGGGACATCCGCAGGTCAGAGATGGAAAGATGCTGCGCCCATTGTAAGAAGGAAGATGCTACAGGGTGAAATTAGACGACAGGAAGAAGAGCAGAGGAGAGCTCAGGCAGTTAGCCAGGGTGTACAGGGAGCCTGGGTCAAATGGGAACAGGCTCGAGAGAGGAAGATTACCTGGAAGGAGCTCTGGTCCTGGGAACCACTGAGGACACAGTTCCTACTAAAGTCTGTGTACGATCTCTTACCCACCCCAGCAAACCTGAAGAGATGGGGCAAGGAGAGTAAAGAGAAGTGCGTGCTGTGCGGGAAGAGAGGGACCTTAAGTCACCTGCTGACAGGATGTGCCATAGCCCTAGGACAGGGAAGGTACAGGTGGAGACATGACAAAGTGTTAAGGGTCCTAGCAGCCGCACTTGAGGAGAAGAGGGCACAGATGAGAGGAAGAAAGCAGAGAAGGCTGAGGTTTGTAGAGTTCGTGAAGGAAGGAGGGAAAGGAAAAAGGAGGGGAAAGAGTGCACTAGACGAAGGTCTAGGAATTCTGGCCACAGCAGGGGACTGGGACCTACGGGTCGACCTGGACAGGAAACTAACCTTCCCAGAGGAGATAACAACAACGAACAAGAGACCAGACATAGTGATATGGTCAGCAAAGACCAGACAGGTAGTCATCCTAGAGCTCACTGTACCTTGGGAGGACAGGTTGGAGGAAGCATTTGAAAGGAAAGCTGAGAAGTACAGTGAACTGAAGCAGTCCTGTATAGAGAAAGGGTGGAAAACCTGGTATTACCCCATAGAAGTTGGGTGCAGAGGATTTGTAGGACAGTCAGCATGGAGAGGGTTAGGAGCATGTGGGATTAAAGGAAGGAAAAGAAAAGCGGTTACCAAGAACTTGGCAGAAACAGCGGAGTCTGCGTCAAGATGGCTCTGGATGAAAAGCAAGGAGTACACGTGGAAAACCTGACCCACGGCAGGTGACGGACTGGCCAACGTCACCGCCCCGCCAGCCAGAGGGGGTCCTGACAGAGGGGGCGAAACCCCTGAGGAAGGCTGGACGTCAGCTGATGATGTCGTGGGTCAACGCAGTGCAACCAGCTGTTTCAAGTAAGATAAACATTGTACTAAAAGCTAACTGTTCAGTTATCATGCTAGCGTCATTATTAGTTTATTAGTTTAGACTCTGGATATTAAAATGAGTCTTGGCATGTTTCAGATCAGCTTCTTTTGCACCCTCCTTCAGCTGGCTGGTAAAATGCCCACTACCAGGCACGACCCACTGAAACTAGAAGGTAACATAGACTACGATCATACGTGCTGCCATAGATACTCTGGAAGAGATGTCTGGGCCACACGGATCACAAGCAACATCCGCAGCTTCTATTGCCGAAGATGTCAATGATATGTACCGTATGTACCGAGTTGCGGGGGACGGGAAGAGGTCGGCGCCAGCCCCGCCAAAAGCCGCCCCTGGACGACAGGGGAAGCAGTCGAGGAGGGATCCGGCCAGCAGCTCGGAGTCAGACTCGGACGACGATGACCTGGAGGTTGAGTCTGATACTCTTCTCAAATGGCTTTAAGCCTAGGCTATCGTCATGTTTTCCTCATGAGTGGTGTGGTCCTCGAGCTCAGACCTCACGGTTTAATTGTTTTGAAGCACGATCTAAGTTAGACGGTACACCACCTAAACGCAACTTACTTTACTTGTGAAAAGGGATACCAAAAATGACACCACATGATAAAACACTAAGCACTAGTGCTGTTTGGCCACAGGTGACAAAAATGATATTCATATACACATATATGTCAGTTACAGGGCCTTCGGCGAGCAGTACCTGGATCATACCTTGGTGACGACGGAATACCATCGTCCGAGAAATGAAAAAGACGGAGTACAGGGTGATGGGAAGAAATCGAAGTCCAGCCGCCTTATCAGTCATCTTAAAGCGGTATTGCCACCAGGTGGAAGCAGTGATGAAGATTAATGAAGAGGCCCGTGATGATGGCCGGGCCTGCTGCTCAGGCGCAGCCGCCGTAACGGCCCAAGTTAGAGACAGAACTTTAAGGGATAGACTGATAGACGGTCTCAGGGATGACGCCGTAAGGCGTCGATTGAAGATACAAAATGGCAACGCAATGACTCATTGTCTCTTGCCTATGCTAATGCACTAACTGATCACCTCTATTACACATCTCGGCCATCTGTCACATGGGTGTATTTTTTCATACCTTACTGGAGGGGAAGGATTCTCCTTGTGTGCATAAAGTGTGTCACGTCGGACTTTTGAATGTGACACACCTGCGGTCAATCATCTCGTGTTCGCGCCGGCATCCGACTCTATCGTGCTGCCACGACAGGTCCGATTCGTGCTCGACAGGTGGACTGTGAATCCTGTTCTCCAAGCGGCCACGGGAAACCCCTGAACAACCACTATTAACTTTTTGCCAAAGACATTGTAGTATTGTTACCGCTTGTACCTTGTTGATGTATTTGGACTGATTGTGTTTATGTACCTGTATTGTTGGTGTGATTGTGGTCACCCCTTGTGCAATGATTTTTTTCTTCAATTTGTTATAATGACATTAAATTAGCAACCCTTCCATAAATAAATGTGGACAAAAGTTGTGGAATAGACACCTTCTTCGATATAGCACGTTTTATTTGCAATTAATATCAGGTATGAAAAAAGAGAATCTTGGCGATTTCGTTAAGTTAATTGTGTTGGGGAAATTATCTGCTATGTCCAACATAGCTCTAAATCCTGCACGTGTGTTGACCCATGTCCGTGTATTACAAGAGAATAACAATATGCTGTAGTACATGTTTTGGAGCCCATTCCACCTGGGGAAGAGCACAATAATGAACCACCTTTTCTCTGTCCCACATATTACTAGGTACAAGCCCTCTGGTACTTATGTAGATGTGGTCCACGACCAAATAATCACAAAGGTTGTATCAATAACCCTGAATGACTGCACATACACAGCAGAATTTCCAAACAACATGTGGCCTAGCGGTAGCCTCTATGCCCATTTACGTGCCCTCAGATGGTGGACAATACGTTCGTCCACGCCACTGTCGATGGCAACGGGGGTGTCGCAGGCCGATCCGACCCGTACGCGGCCGGTCACGTTGCCCGCTACCGGGGCGACAATCGCCCGGCCTCGCAGCAGGGGGGCGGGTATCAAGTGTTGGGCGGGTCCCACAGTTGGGGTTAGGGCAGTCGGTGCTCCCCGGGGCACAGCCGACAGTTATTGTCCAACGGGAAAGGAACTTGACATAATTCTCGGGCAGAGATCCCGCTAGTTCGTTCGAGGATTAGTGAGAGGAGGCCCAGATTTGGTGGCCTGCCTCTCGGTGCGGGAAAAGACAAGTATATATACCATAGTCCGCATATTGCGGGGTGCATATAGGGACACTGCTCCCTGCACGACTCTACTATCAGAGTTCTACCGACGAGAGCAGAGTGTCGTGACTACGCCCTCGCCCTGCAGAGCCTGGCGCGAAGGGCAGAACAGAAGCGGCCAGGCATATTAACTGACGAGGATATGGCCCTCCGAGATAGAACTTTGAGTAGGCACCTAGTAGCGTACGTCCGACAACGCCGGGAATGCAAATTTATGGACATCCGGCTGGAAGTAAGGGGACTGACAGGGGGGCGATCACCCGTAAGAAGCTAGCGCCAGGGGCGCCTGTGCGTCCACAGAGTCCCAAGGAACGATGGACACTTCGTATAGATACTATCAAGGTCAAGAAGACCTAAGACGCGCAATCAGGGAACTACGCGCGAAAAACGATGCTCTAATTCGGACGAACGAAGCTCTGGTTCGCAGGGCTGAGCAATATGGGCAGTACAACGCGCCACGTTCCGGCCCTAGTGACGCTAGTCCGGGGCGACCAGGCCCTAATCGAACGAACGTGATCAGCGGTACCCTAGTTATCGCTACGCTCCGGACGGGCAGCCAATCTGTTTTCTGTGCGACGAGGTCGGGCACATTGGCGTTTATAGTTATACTACCACCCCCCCCCCCCCCCCCACCCCTTGGGATCAGTAAGCTGACTTCTGCTGTTGTGATAGTTCTTTTAAGTGCACAGGAGGATGCAATAAATACGCTAACATCTTTTGTGGTCGCAACCATCAATGACATCCTGGAGAAGTACCCTACCTGCCCCTGGTGCCAAAGACACGAGCAACAGCTGAAAAGCACGAACACTCTTTCAGGCTGTTTGCTCAGTGTCACAAGAAGTATTCGCACGCTGGTCTGATGGATGCGGAGGCTATAGATGAGCTGGGTAAGAATTCAGATAAAAACCTATTCTCTGTGTGTTACTCATTTTCCCGGAAGTAGCTTGCAATTGCATGCAAATTTATGTATATTTAAACATTTCCATTTCCAGACAATGCAATCACTGCAGCCTTCATGGACTATTATTGCCAACATTTGGGTGAGATGCCATGTGCCATTGGCCGGACCTATGCCGACCAATTATCTATGTGTAGCCTGTGTCTGTCTGCTCATTCCGTTTCATTGAGGGGGGGGGGGGGCGGGGGACGTGTCGTTGGTCACCAAAATGAAAATTTAAAAAAAGACATGGAAATAGTACAAAAGGAGGACAGTTGAAGTGGTCACACTCTTTGTATTTTTTTTCTTATATCACATATGCTTAACCAATTCACGCCTGCAACGGCTGCTAATCCACTGCCTCAAATAAAAGAGTAGAGTATATAAGAGTAATTCCAGCCAGGTAGGAGTCAAACCTAACAAAACTATCACCAGCCCCCATTATCAGTACAATTTTCATTCATTTATGTGTTTTTTTTTTTTTTCCAAAATTGTTCTTATAGTTTTTGTTTTGTGCGAGTTAGAACAAGAGCAGAAGGAATGAGACATTATTTGTGGCATTGACACCCAGCAAACCAATCTAACTAAGCTAAACCAGCCCCCACTGTACCAGAGGCACAGTCCCCGAAGTCTGGGTTTCCAAGAGGCTGGACAGCTGTAATAACAGACCTGGCTATCAAACCCTGGCCTGAGTAAGCTGGATATATTGCCATTACCAATAGTTCTGCTCTGTGCTATGTTTGTCTCTGGGTGTACAGAAGAGAATTTACAGCCGCTGCTTTTGATCTCCTCAAGATGTTCATTTGTGACAGCATCCTCCTCTGGATATTGAGCTGATTTGCCATACTTCAGAGACCACCACACACGTGACATGCTGTACACCTCCGGGTTGATCTGTGCGAATGAGATACATACTTTATTGCATAACTTCAGCAGATGTGACTGTAGAACTATAAATAAATGTTTGGCACAAGTAAAGATACAGAATCGGCCTCCGGTACATTAGTCCTTCTATATAATACACATTTAAATAATCTCCAAGGCGATTATTCAGAATTCAGTGAACACAAGTAGCGTCGGTGTGACCCGACCACGCCACCCAGGTCCTTTGTTCTCCGAAAAATGGACTTCGTAAAAGCTTCAAGCTCTAATATTTCATAATAACCGCCGAACCAGCTATACTACAAGAAGTCTGTCAAGACTTTTCTAGACAAAGGTAAGCTAAAATACAAAGACATATTCTGTCGTAGGAAATATTCAACCTCACCTCAAAAATGGCCGCCCTGTACTGACTGAATTCCACACAGAACCAAATGATTTCTCCTGTATTGGTGCGCGTAAACATCTGGAATGCCGCTACACTCCAAATGAAAGACTTACGAAAAGCTTATATAGTCAAAAATTACACATAACAAAATAAAATAGTCAAGAAAAAGCAAAACAGTCTAACCTATCAACATATTGATAGAACGTTTCCTTTCTCGGACGGACTATTTTATGGCGGCGCTTGTGCATATTCCGTCTGGGGAGGGTATTCGGTGGAGGCTGGATGATGACGTAGGAAGCGCAGCAAGGTTCACTTTGGGTTTTTGGAAGCACCGCTCCTTAGAAAAAATGGTACAACACGTAAACACGTAATGAACCCAAACACTGGTCTGTTTTATGATAAAATCTACGGCCCATTAGTAATACTTGATTAGTTGCTTTGACTGCTTCCTGAATCGTGTGGCATTACCAGAAATGTATATGACATGTGTTGACTCAAAAAAACATTCATTGCTTCATGCAGAGGTTCCAGATGTCTTTTTTTATCTAAAAATGTATCCACTGTGTCCCACAGTGATGTAAGGATATCTGTGTCGGATTGGGCATCAGAAAAGACAGCCATGGAAGAGGCTGCCAAGAAACTGATCCCCACGAGGAAGATCGTCCATTACAGCATAGACCTACTTCTTCTGTGTTTAGGCAATGGAACTTGGTTAAAAGTATATCCCGGGAACCAGGCAACCATTTTGTTGTCAAGGATTATTTGGAGTTTATCCTCCAGCAAGCTACACTTATATGTCATCACAAGACAGGATTACATAGGTGGGTACTACATACTAACAAACTCCCTAATCTATGCAGTAGTAAGTGACTTATGTTCTCAACGTGAACTCATATCCGTATATCCAATATGGCTGAACATTGCATAGATGAAGCATGGAGATGTTTGGAGGTCCATGTCCAACTTCTTGAAACCATCTGTCCCGTCCAGGCCTGCATGCAGAGACAACGTGAAAACTCAAACATCGTTGCCGGCTGGGACGTGGAGACCGAGGGCTGGAGACTGGACACCGGCGCAAGGAGCTCGATATATGCATGCTCGTTATAGAACAGGGAACGATCGTAAATATTTGAAACAAAGTTCACAGTTCAAGCCTCCAAGAGGGGAAAGACTAGACAGACTTGGCGACCTTTCCCGGGAAGAAATCAGTTCAGGAACTTTCCCACTACATTAAGCCTGTACAAACTGTCTGCCTTTCTCCTCATGACCAGAGGAAGATAAGCTTACACGAAAGATACCTTTACGTTTAGCATAACTTGAAGATACATGAAATTGATTGATGGCAAGATATTTGCCTTATGTTAGTTAAGGAGGATTGTATTTTGACAAAATGATGCCAATAAAGATGCTTACTTTATCATGAAAACTTTTTTTAATACTGTTACAGTAGTAAATGGTATGCTTTTCAGATGCATTTTATGTATAAATTTGGAGGGAAACAGTAATGGACAAAATTTGCATGACAAGTGAGACATCAATTTCATAGTTTCTCAGAGGTTCAGGGGAAAGTCATGCATTTGTGATGCAGATCATCACATGGTAACAAATCCAGGAAAGCTTTGTAAGTCTTTGATGTACAGTCAAGTTTTAGTTCCATTTGGTTGAATGCAATTAGTGCCTGATCATAGAAGACAAGACACTCCTGTCCGATCTGCAAGCAAGGGCATCAGGGGATATACGCCAACTCATCGCTCTGGGACCAGAATTGGCCAGACAACAACAATCCATTGATTCAGTAAAGGCAGATCTCCTGCGAGAGATGTCCAGCGCTGACAACATAAAATTAGCACGCCTGGCATCAACATATGCAGTTGTTGCGCAAAAGTGGTATGACCTCAAGAAATACTCTATCACTTTTTGCATATGATTATCAGACTGAGTGTACTAAATAAAACTAGAAATTGTAAAATTCAAACCTAGTGATTTATGTTTTATAAATTGCTTTGTTCCTTATTGTGGATTTCAACATCCATCATCGATTTCCTACACACCATTTTGAACAACTCTATATATTGTGTGATTTGTCTAACTACCACAATCTTTTTCAATATCTCCCCACAGACTGATCGATCCTTCCACGAGATCATAGAGAAGAAACCACCTCCACCATACTATGCATCAATGGCCGTCGCACCACGCTAAGGTCTGCTCTATATCTGTCTGTGTTCAATTACTTGTACCAATGAGGTTTACAAATACTTTTCTCTGGACCTACATGAATGTCTATTCCTTTTGTTCATAACGATAAGGAAATTTGACAGTATGTATTGTTATGCTATGATGACACATTCAATGGTTAGGTGTAGTCAAGGACATTTCATGTACAGGAAAATAACCTCCTTGGTATTGTATGATATGTCATATGCTATGATGACACAGTACATGGTAGGGGTAACAACATATCTGTAACATGATTTTTAATACAACAATCTTGCATTATACATAAAATTGAACAACCAGAGATCAATAACCCTTTACTTCTTGCTAATTTCACAAATGTCCTAGTGTACAGTTACTAGGTTTTTTGCTCCTGGTAGATTTCTACATGTTCTATTTTAATTTCTGGCTCATTTTTTTCTTTTCCGCAGCTCATGCATATGTAGACTGGTTTGCCTGTTATACATGTATGTGTTAACATCTTCTACATGTTGACTTTAAACTCAAACACACATTGTAACTTTACAGTTATACAGAATTTTCCATGGTTCATATTGGAATAGTACATTGTGAAATGGATATGTTAAGTACTGATGATTAATTGTTCTTCTGACTGTAAATTTTAATACCTTTAACGGTGTTTACTTATGCAGGAGTCATCCCTGAAGGTGGTTGGTAAGGTTACAATAACTTGTGGGCCAGGCATGGAAGAGAGTTTGGAGGCTGATGACATCGACTCAAGCTTAAGGTTGTTGTCCTAGAGGACAGAGTTGTTTGTCTACCAAATGCAGGAAAGGACTTGTAATGACTTGTGTGTTTTTAATAAATGAAAATCAAAGTTTGAGTTTTATTTATTTCATGGACTGAAGCATGTTACTTATTACTTATTACTCTATCTTTACATACATGCTTTGTCTTATTTTGTAGACTGTTATCAAGTATATTCCTAGTGCCATATGATATTCTCATTAATATATATTTAGAGAGAGAGAAAGATAGATATTACTTTTTAGACAGTTATCTTTCAACTGTGAAATATATATAGATATTACCTTCAGATATTAATCTTTCAACTTTGAAAACCTTCACCGCCAAGTGTACTTTAGAAACTTTTTATTGTAGGACAGTGCTAAAGGCAAATGGCTGCTTTACTCTACAGAAGAAGGAAGATGCCACTCGGATGTGGACCACTATCCTGAAATCAATCAACAGTGGAGAAGTAAAACCAAATATCCTTCCTCTGTACATATGCTTGATCCCTATTTTGCATTATTTAAGTTTATGTAATTTATTTCTTGGTATTAAAGTAGATAACAGCTTTGACTAGAGCTTTGAGGCTGCAACCCCATCGTTTAAGATCAAAGTAAACAAATAAGAATCATCCACAATATGTGTTGGAGTAATAGCTGGCTCTGAGAAGATATAAAACTTTAAGATGTCATTTCATTTTTATACATTGTTTTTGTTCAATACTAAATGTAACATGTCCTTGACTGTAAAATCAAGCCTGTTGGTGTACATGAGAGGTGATATGGAGCCTGACCAGGCACTGTTACCCCAGCCTTTGGTAGACAACATCATGCGAGAGTAAGTACCAGTGAGAGTGTTCTTCTCACATCAATTTGCTTTTGTATTATAATCCTTTTAGTTCACATCAGGGCTGTCTCCAGGACCCATCTAGGTCCCAGGATAGAAATTTGCTTGTAACACGATAACACCGGACAGAACCCCATCCGTCCCCAAAATCATGACATGAAACCTTTTAAGATGTATTTTTGTAAATTTAAAGGAAAGCAACAACATAGACTCCCAAACAATGACTGGGACAGAAAAACATTCAAAGCTGGAGACAGCCCTGGTTCACATATAGCAGATACACTTAGTAATACAAGAAAACTTTAAATTTTATTGATTATGTATCTTAAGTTCACTTATGTTGTAATCCTTTTTTCATGTAAACTACATGTTGGTGTGTGTTTTAGAGGTAAGCCAACATAGGCTGGGCGTCTTTAAGGTCTCATTGCTGAGTTTCTTCTTCCCAAAGACTTCTGTTATAATTCATGGTTAAAATGGGCGTGTTCATAATGAAGCTACGTGAAATTTTTGCAGATTTTTCATTCTATGTGGAGCACATTACCCTATATCGTGGGGAAAAAATGCCAACGTCAAATAGACACTGGTTCTTTTTTTATAGCAATTAAAAACTATGATTAATCAATCCCCACAAAGGCACGTTTTCGCTTGTAGTGTACAACCGCACCACTCGTACCCAGCCTTCATGAGTGCCTTAATTGGCAGGGGCACTGCTGGCCTACAACAGGGATGACATGATGCTGCTGGTGCAGGCAGTCAGGAACGGCAACCCCGACCTCTACACCAATCACAGTGATGAGGAGATGATTCACTTCCTGAAGCCCCACAGAATCAAGGCCTACGTCAGGCGCGTCACCCGAGGTGTTGAGATATGTTCAGAAAAATGTATGCATAAATGACATGTGTATGAATCATGTATCACTATTGATCTTCTTTACTGAACTTATGTATTAAAACATCTAATCATAAAAATGTTTGAAAACATTTTTTATTTGTAAATGTTACAGGAGACTGCATCAGTGGTTGAGGCCATCATCGCCGAGTTCAGTGGAGCAGCTGGCCTTGATATTGATGGCATCCCACTCTTCAAATCAGCAGAGGCCGTGGATCACCACTGGGCAACTGCAAGCAAGCATCTTAGTTGTATGCAGGTAAGTTATGTCTGGCGGAATATACGGATGTCAGGAACGGCGCACTCGCCGTTTAAGTTTTAATGCAAAAGGTGTCTGCACGCGCATAGAACCCCGCAATTTCGCTACATCATCACTAAAAAATACAAATCTCTGGATGAACTATCGTATGCTTCACTTGTCATGCAAGTCCTTTTTCTGCTTTATTATTTAATGTGCAGGATCACTTTTTATTTAATTTGAAGAAGTGGGTACTTCTTATGGATCCGTTTAAAAGCTTTCACGGCATCAGAGTTTAAGGGGCAGGAACGGCAACATGGACTCATCCTGGAGCACAAATAGGAGGAGGTGGCCACATCTCCCCCTCCCGACCTTTATGACCTCCTCGCCTCTATTGGAACCTCAAGAAGCAGGTGTGCTTGTTTCAGGAGCAATGTAGACATACGCCAAGAGGTCCGCCATAAAACCTCCCAAAAATAGCCACTGGGATCACCATTTTGTACATGCGAACAAAACCTACCGGATGACCAACCCATAGCTGACATACTGGCTGTTCCCCTCCAGGAGTTTTCGCCAAGTAAAGAAGACCGCTCCTCTATGAGAGAGGACATGGTAACGGTTGTGGTAAATCACATGCCGTTTTTCAACAAATACTTCAAAGACAACAAATAATTCAAAATTGCTTCGTAAGATTGTCAAGCTAGCAACATCAGAGATACAAGGAGAGGAAGATACAGAATCTATAGTTCTCCTCTGGACACTGTTCAATGAGGCACTACAATCTATTACCCAAAACAAATCCTATATTTTCAACCCTAAAGGATTCATGTGTGATGAAGGGGGTGCCAATTGGGTTGCTATTGAATAAGTTTTTGGTACCGCGGGTCCTGTACATTTCATTACTTACAGTCTGTGTATCTTCACGCCAGACGTCTGGGTCGTAAGAAGGATGAAGAAAAATTTATATAGAGCAACAGAGCTGAAGAACAATCATTCACCTGAAGGATGTGGAACCAGTGTTCAAGACCGCTGCTGGTCCCGTCACCCCTGTAAAAAAAGATGAAGTGTTTTTGTCTCCGTACCAGGACACATTCCCTCGCATGCGCATGGCTTCTATCACAACACAAAACAAGCCTTAGAAGTCATGCCTGCCAACATCATCATCATCGTGTTAGAGAGAAGATAGTCTTTGAACAACTCCACGGAACACTGTCGCAAAGTACTCCCTCTCTACTGAAACGATGGAAAAGTGCTCATGAATTTCATTTCCGTGTCTTCCCTACTCTTCATGCTTATTTCACGCGATTTAGGGATATAACGAAAATTTTCCCAGCATATGCATGTAAAGTTCTTAACACCATGGAAACCCGCGTATCGTTGTGAAACCGGTAATATCATCCTGATGTGATGGAATGTATAAGTAAGTTTATAGACGGCTCTGAACAAGACAAAATGCATCACAAAAATTGTGATATATGTACAATGTCAATAATGTTTTGATACAGCTCACTACGATGACTGCTTGGCCAAGATGCCCGCCAGGTAAAGAGGGCGGCGGATCATGGAGAAAAGCAAGGGCGCAATGGCATCGTGGTTGCGGTCCAGTGGCAGTGCTTTTTCAAGTCTCCATGGAGAAGGAGACCAGGTGTTCCCTGAGGTCAACAGCACTAGTGATTTCCAACCATGGATTCTACAATTATGTAAGACATTGTATACACACGTGTACGTTGTACTTGAAAAAAGTTTAGTCTTAGTGCTTTCATGGATGACGTGCACGTTACATCATATAAGTAATATTAAGTCTTAATCTAACTCCAATTAAAGGTAGGAAGTGTGATAAAACATCGGACAAACGATTAAGAAATGTGTGTTTTGAGAAATGCACAAAGATGAACTGGGATGAGTTTTGGATGTTTAATTTTTTGGGGAGTGTACCAGTGTGTAATGGTCCATTTTTTATAGTAACAGGATTTTTAAATTCCTTTTGTCTGTGTAGGTATAGAGATATCCTATGTTTAACTGCAAATGATTAATGCTGCCTTGCTTTCAAAGTTTGGTACTGAAAAAATTAACTATGCTGTAGCTGTATTCAACACCGTAAAGCACTCGTCGGTCTTGCAGGACCGTGAGTAGTACTAAACTCTACACAATGTACTTATTGTTTGTTTTTAACATATATCAACAGATTGCCTAATATATGGTATGTTCTTTTAAATTTCTGCAGGCTATTCATGAAGGCAGCACAGTCCATATGAATGGCAGTCTTGCCAGTTACACGTGGACATTGGAGGACGCCACCAGGGAATCCAGAAGTCCCACTTTCGAGGCGGGAGACCACGAGTGGACCCTGTTTATACTACCAACAAACAGGGATTCGAGGAGGCACCTAGGTGTCTTCCTTGGGATGAAGAGTGGCAACTCTGCCATTGTGATGGCTAGGTATGTTATGAATGTTGTTATTTTCTGCCTTGGATATTAAATACCTATTTCATCAAAGAAAAGCTGAATCTGCAGACGAGATTTTCAAGGCTCTACAATGACTTGGGTATGCAGTAAGACGGCGCGAAGTCCACCAGTTGAGAAAAGAGATACCAGAGGTCACTGCAGTTACAGCTTCTTTTGGAACAAAGCTCCATTGACTCCTATTCGTGCAGATGACATTCTACAGAGACGTAAAATAGACTTGGTTGATCTGTCTTCCCGCCAGATCATAGCAAAAGCGCATTGATTCTTCCGTGTTTGAATAAATAAATAAATGACTGGAATTCCATACTTGTAGCATTATGCAAATTAGTAGCACATTTACCTACTTTTCAGTAAAATACCATCGTTTTAATTTGCAATGGTAAGATTTCCATTCTTTGAACACTTTGTTATTTTGGAGTAGAGAACATGATCAACATTCTATGCAAAAGAGGACCTTATTTGCATAATCAATGGCAAATATTTATAATACTTCACTTCAAAAGATTACTATCAAAGGTTAAGGTATGTGGTCATGGAACTCTAATTTTCCTGTTTTAAGTGCAATAGTGTTCAATGCTTTGGAATATATTTTCACAGGACAACAAGTGTTTAGGTACGTTTTATCAAACCATGATGTCTTCAGCCGTTATTTAACGATACACCCACTGCAGACCAAATCTGCATCAGGTGTGGCGAGGCAGCTTTTCAGGATGAGCACAGGATTTGGCGTTACGTAGTATTTGTTCAACCTTGTGTGGTATTCAATTGCTGTTCTGATTCTGCATGAACACTTCTTGTATTCTTGGCAATAAAAACATAATCAGACAAAGAAACATTTATTTACGAAATATGAACTTTCACCGTATCATTTTGAGGGTCTGCCTAAACACCACAAATGACTCTTATATGCAATGTATATTGGTTAACGACCTTGTGTACGCTCTGGAGACATTGTTTATACATTTATCAATTTAAAAAATTCAGCAATTCCTACGTATTCTCCTGTTAGTCCGGTTTCAAGATTAAAGCGATTCTTGGCCACCGTGTTGGATCATGCGTGCTTGCACTTGAGGCTCAAAACACTTAGAATAAAAGTTTTATTAGTTGACAATGATAGAAAAATATTGCGGTATGCCATAATATATGAACCAACAACTTCTATAGTTTTATCGCCCTGACGTCTATGGACCGAGGAAGGTATCGAGAACTTCACAATGCAGACTAAGATACGGCTGATGGTCGGACAGTGAATGCTTTCCTACACCCCACCTCTAAAAAATAAAAGTTCACGATTACAATAATTTTACTTCAATTATAATAACATTTGTCAGGCCTTGAGAGTTTGGGATATTTTGTTGCCTTTGAACGAAACTTAACTTGAAATGTGACATTTTTTTTCATTTGAAATCACAGTTTGTAACGACTGGAATCATGAAGTATTTCTTGTACGGGCTGTTGGGTTACGGCCAGCGCAGAGCTTTGTTCGAACTGTGTGACATCAATGGAGCGATCACCCACCCCGTTGTCCAGAAAGAGAAGGTTTCGGTTATCCAGACAGCTATAGACGAGTGACTCTTTCTGAAGGAAAGAGACTATCCCTGTGATGTCGTGGTAACACTGTGTAGAATCCTCCGTACACTTTTTGTTTAATCTTTTTTAGTTCCTTATTATCTTTTTCATTTTCCTAATGGTTTGACGATAAAAGCTCTTTGGTATGACACACGAGTAATGTACTATTTTACATATTATAGGTCATTGTGCTTCACTAACTAATCCACGTGCAAAAGTATCTGGAGAGGTACGGGCCGGTACATGAGTACTGGGTGTTTGTTTTCGAACAAATGATGCACGTGATCTCCACCAGTCACCAACAGAAGGTACCTTGGTCATCGAATCGCTTTTGGTGAGTTTTTGTATATTTTAGTACTTAGATAGTGTGACAGCGGTCCTTTGTTGTGCTATCGCATTTGTCCGCTAGCGATAGGTTAGGGATTTTCCGCCCTTCTAGTGACATAACAATTCAGAGTAACGCGTCCGCCGAATCATTGCCACTGTCATATTTGATAGCAACTACTAAAATATTCTGAAGGTCATCTCCACAATCTCTACCCCTATGGTTTCAGTTGGCTTGCTGCAACACTTGTTGCACTGTATATAAAAGAGGCCATCAAGGAAAACTGTTTAATGATATTCATTTCCTAATGATGCCTTTTGCTCAGGTAGTGGACATCTGCAGGCAGCAGAGACGAACATGGATCGTCATAGTTGCCGAGCCAACTTTATCGACAGATACAAGGTTAACTTGTAAATTTGAATAGTGGCATGTCAAGATATGTATTAAATTTCTTCAATCTGTACACCTTTACCTTAATGAAATAGTTAATTAAATTATCGAATTTGAACTACACCATTGCTCTTATCAACATTATGATAAATCATAGATTTAATTTGAAAAAAGTAACTTTTGTAGCCTCGACAGGTTTATGGATACATCGACATTTCGAAACAAATTTGAGACACACCCTGCACTGCTCGGCCATGCATCGCCTTCGTATAGAGGACATGATTATGACAACTGTAAGTGTTTTGCTATTATGTACAAATCATACCTGACATATTGATACATAAGGCTCCGTGCTATTTTTTTTCATAGTTGTATAGACAATATTATCATGATTTCACAAATTGTCCTTTACCCATATACATTGCATGTCAAATTCCATTTTAGGTCCTTCTAGTTGTTTAGGCATACCCAGCCTTGGCCCATAGCCCATGCCCATGATTTGGACATTAACAGACCAGGACATGCCATGATCTTTTTGTGTGGGGTGTTCTTTCATGGACATGGCTCTCCCCAAAGAGGGGTGCGGCAGGCAGTTTAGTCGTTATGAATATATGATAAGTCACATGAAGAAAGTTCACAGCACAGAATAAGAGAATACAGTAACCAGGGGGTTTTCTAGAAAAAATTAGTTACATTTTTACAGTCCCGCAACCCTATACCTCAAATTGCTCAATGTTTTAACCTGATTGTATGACTGATACATTATGTGCTTCTCATTCAGTATGCAAAAAACGTCCTCATTTGCATAAATCTTACTAATTGGTGATCATCTCCTCCTCTAACCCAAACAACAGAAATAGACTTATCTGAAGGAAGTATAGCATTCATAATATAAGTGAGGTCATCAATTGCATCATTTTTTCCACAATGTTGTCCTTCAAGTACATATAGCTTGCAAAAACCAAGAATGTAAGAATGTAATTCCCATCCTTAATCACAATGGAATTATAGCTTTTTGCATCAATTATACAAATGATGTCTTCATTTAAGGTAATTTTCAGTGTTCTTCTCCTTCTCTGCTAAAATGAAAGTTCTATCATGGAATGGAGTGACTATAAAATTTCCTCAATAGCACATCAGATTTTGATAAAAATTACCATCAAATTATGTTATGACAATCTGTCAACCGCGCCAAAGGCTGAAACAAAATTGACCACTGCAATTCCAGAAGCTTCAGAGCACCCAAAATTTAAACCACTTAATGTCTGCCTCAAGAGCTGTCCGACTCTAAAATCACCATAGCATGTCCAGTCTCATGATAGTTCTGGGCTGTGGACTCAGTGAAGTTAAGTCTCGAAATCTCATAACAGTTTTTGATGTATCCTCTTGTGTTGCTTGAATGTTACATTTGTCATGATTTCAGTTAACCAATAATATTCTTTCCATTCCCCTCTCAAGTCATGAGCTTGCACAGCCTGAGCTGGGAGCAGTTACCAGCAATTGTTGCTGGCTTGGATGATAACACGGTCATCCTCACAAGCACGGAAGATGGTTTGTTTCCATTTTTTCCGCAAAAATGTATTCCTGTTTAAACATACAAAAAGAGAAGTGTATCAAGTAGGTAATGCTGTCAATTAATGGTTAATGACCCGGGCCGCCCCGAAGTGTGTTTGGTGTCATAACGGCAAGTACTTGTCTTTGACAAAACAACCAATGAAACCACCAAGTAAACAGACGGGTGTAAACGTTGTTATACAGCCTTTCAGAACTAACCCGTTTGAAATATAAACATTGTGTATAATGCAAAGATTTCTAAATAGTATACTTGTAATCGCTGGACTCTTGTTGTAAGTTGACATCACTATCTTAAGTTTGTTCTGTTAACAGGGTTGAGAAAATCGTGACATTTTATGGATTCTTGAAACTACCTTGGGATTCATTCATTCATTCACAAGCACCTGGTTTCATCCATGTTACTGACAGGCTGTGTATCCAGGGACCCATGATGTACTTTACATGAACTCCCTCTGGGGAAAGGTTGTGAGGAAAGTTCTGAAGGGTTGGAGGGACCTTCGCTTCAGAGCTTAAGAGGAGACTATCGTTTGCTCGACGACATAGACAGGGAGGGCAACATACTCCATAACAAGAAATACATCAGGGAGGTCAGGAAACCTGTCCTGCTGCGTCCAAAGAAGTCAGACTCCAGTGAAATAGACAAGTATCTCGGAGACGGGAGGAAAGAAGGTGCAGATGATGTGGTCGAGAAACGGGGAGAGGCTGGAGTGCGATAGTTGTGGATACTAATAACCATCGACAAAGTATAAGTGCACACCAAAGTCTACTGGAGAGTCTTCACTGCACAGTAAAAGATCGACGCGCCATAATGAAGCTTTTCACTGAGAAGCTGGCAGCCTGGAAGGCAGAAGAGCTGGAAAAGTGCAACTCCCCAGAAGAGAAGAGCACCATCGTTTCGTTCTTCTGCACTGCCCATTTCCTCTTAGGCCTCAGTCACCATGCCACACAAGCCCTGAAAGAGCACCAGACAACCCTGGAAATGGTGTATAGCCAACTTGGAAGGGATTCCCTGATTAATAATTACGATAATAGTAAGTTAACCTGTTACATAAGCTTTGTTATGTACTCACAGGCCGCTATGGCACTGAACGTCATTAGAACCGTTTTCTAGCGCCGTACTGGGAGGCATCCGCCTGAAGCCTACAACCGAGTTTAGGCTAGAGGTCAGCCCGGTGTATCCTACAGGGACGGCTGTGCGCGTTTATGTCTATCAGGTAACCAGAACTATACAATTTACATATAAATGTAGATCAACCTTGCCAGAGCAAACATCCCATACTGTTTCCAAAGAAGTCAAGAGCAGCAGAGCGTCTGCTTCAAGACATCCACAGCAACGTGGGACACATGGGAAGAAACTATGTCATAATCCTGGAAAGAAAATTGTACTGGATACCGGTCTCGTATGGAGCTTGTGAAATATGTGATGGCGTATGTAAAAATGTCTGTCCAAGACGTGTTGGATACTAACGTCCCTAGTAAGGGGGCTACAGTGGTATTCACAAAGTGGATATGTATTTCACAGGGGTCAATGTGTTTAGATATTGAAATATTTCTGCTATGGCGTTGTGACGTGTTGCGTTTTAGAAGGTACACATTTCACACATATTAAGTGAGGGAATAACCCAACAGTAGTTCTCTTTTCAATCTGTTAAGAGCCTCTTTAGTCTTATTCGTTGGTTCAACTCTCTAAAGCAGTAACCAACGGCCATGCTAACAATCATGATGCTGAAATTAATATGATGAGAGTGTGACCTGCATATCAAACAAATAATCACAAGGTAATCACATCTGAGGTGGATCTGAAGGAAAGTTTTGAGCATTCCTGTAAGAAGGTAAAGCTTCTGACTGCCAAGAATCTCGTGCATAGCATATATCTCTGGATCCAAAACTAGACACACACATCAACCGCAGGTCCACAAACAAGTTTGCAGGTGATTGAACAGTGTTTGACAACCCGAATTACGGTAGCCTATCTGATGTTGAGCGATGCCTTCTACAGGAAATCCACGGCGACGACTTATTGGCAAAAGACGTGCTTCGCACATACAATGAATTAATTTAATCTATAGGAGAGGTAGCTACACGTTTGAAAATCAAAACCTCTCTTTGTCAAAGGTTGCACATTTCAAGGCTGTATTATTCCTGAGGTCCGCACTACTGCGACATACGACTAGCATAACGCGACATACATATAAAAAATCACAGAACCAACTGCTGGAGTGTATCAAGAAGTATATATAGACCAATGTAAGCAACATTTTGAACCAATCCTGAGGCCCACTCTACGAGATCATGGCGGATGAAGTGACAGATGTTAGCAGCTGGGAGCAGCTGGGGCTACGTCAAAGACAACAAAACTGTATAGCGATTGCTTTTGTTTAACGTTTGCACAGTGCGACAAAATCACTGGGAAAGCGCCCTGTGACACCACTCTAAGGTCTAACCATGCTGAATTTAAGCACTGCAGAGCCAAGTGGTTTGATGGTGCTGGAAATATGACCGAGGTCGAAAATTTCGATAGGGTTGCAAGCCAGACCACCGTATTTCCGATGAGCCTGTCACGACTTGAACCTTGTCGTGTGCAAGGCCTAGAAGGTACCAGACAACCACTTTATTACTTATATGAAACAGTTGGTATTTTCCCTAAATACTCGCCAAAGGGGCAGCGCGAACTGGAGAGAGCGACAGGGACAGTCAATGGAGGAAGGAATGCCGCTGATCAGAAGCCACTGACGAAGACCAAGATTAAGCCCATGTGTGAAACCCGCTGGGTGGAAACGCACACTTGCCTTGAGGACTTCTTGGAGCTCCATGAGCCCCTCTTAGACTGCCTGGATGCCATCACTTAAGAAGCACACTGCCTGGATGCCATATTTGATATCGAAGATGACTCCTTGTCGACCACACGCGTGAGGACGTTGACCAGCAACCAGCAGGATAGCGTCAACACTACGACAGCAGGACGCTACAACTGTTGAAGAGCTGGTCGGCGTTATCAATCAGAGTTACCCCAACACGGCATACGGAGGAGCTCGGCGCGCTGCTGGATGTGAAGGGGTTTCTCGGCATCGTGAGCAACGACTTGAAGCAGCAAAGCTGCCCTCATGCCTACAGATTTACCAAGGGGCATGACGAGAAGCTTGTCCTCCAGCACATGGTATTTGCTATTCTGTTCTAGTTAACCCCACATACAGGAAAATGAAATAAACCTCACACTACAGTAGTAACAGTAGCCGCAACAACTGTACAGTTGGTTGTTGGTATGTTTTTCTTTATTAATGCTGTACAAAAATCGCACTGTCTCACTCCACTTCACCGAGTCTTTTTTCATGTTCTAGCTGTCTGTAGTTCCCTGAATCCTTACAATACTAACGAGTCGGACTTATGCCTGTCTGGAGTACATTTTACGATATTGCTAAAATGAACACACACAAAAAAACAGCCAAGATCTTGGTGCCTGAGTGTAACAGCAAAGAATGCATCATCACCTATTTGCTTCATTTGGTGTTGCTATCTCTCTCGTCATTAAGCGTGATGCTGGATCCCGATGCGCTTTTAGGATAGACAATCTACGATACAACAAACATCAATGAAAAGCACGTATAACGCAATAACGCGATAAGGGTAGTCTGTTGCCTTATTTGTACCGATTTTTCCAACTTTTATTCCGTTCTTGTATTTGGTATTCTCAGTCACGGTCAAGGAGCGGAAGGTGGTGTTGAGCACTGGTGGCACAGGCGAGAACCCGCAGTCAAGCATGTCGGGTCAGAGCAGACTTTCAAAGGTAAGGATAAATACTAATATATACAAACTGTTCTACATCTAATATCATCTAATTCATTTCTGTGTATTTCACCCATGGGTTCACCATAAGATAAAAATCATGAAGGGAACTTACGGTCTGGTGTCTTTAAACACGTAGTGTCATCAAAGAAACGAAGGGGGAGGAAACGCAAAGCAACAACGGAGGAGGATGTAGCTCTTTCGTCAAACTAAAGAGAGGAGAGGATCTTAATTTCCTGTCCAATGACAATTATAGAATGCTTCGCATGCTGATTATATTTATATATATCCGGATGATGTTCATAAATCTATCAACCACAAACAGCAGGACCTAACTGTGCTATTTGAACCTCACCATGAGCTAACATTAGCAGTAGTGTGTAATGAGTAATGTGTCTTGGGTCTATTAATTAAGAGATAAGGTTACAACCTGATCCACATTAAGCGTGACGAGGTCTTTGGGTTTGACATGTCCCATTCACTAGAACTGTCCAGTCTCGGCAAATGTCACGATGCCGTCAGGACGCAAGATTTTGCCAGAGGACAGGGTGAAGGCTAACCGTCGGCAGGTACGCTATTCGTCGGAGATTAGACGGGGTATGCAGTGTTTGATCTCCACTTTGCGGGGTGCTATCATGTATCTCAAGGTGTTGCAGGAGATGTTGGGAAGGAGGTAGGCGTAATGGTGTTCATCATTGCGTTGACGAGGTAGTCTTTGACGACAGGACAATATTTCTATTGTAGAGCAGGGCGGACTTTTGTGGTTGTGAATGTGTGTAGGCTCGCCTAGTACAACGAAGTTGAAATGTTGTAGAGAGCGTAGTTGGGCAAAAGTATGATGTCTTTAGCTGAGGATGTGCATTTGGAAGGTATTAGAAGTGGAGGAGACCTTGTCCAGCTATTGCGATGTTTAATGTTTTCGTTGAATTAGGAATTCTTGCTTACAACAACTTCATAAAATCTATATTATTTTTGTTTTCAGACACAGATGTGAAGACGTTTCTGCCATTTTACAGACGGCATAACCCTACTGGCACCGTTCCCATCATGCATCTCCTGGAAGACCATGTTGTAACCTGGATTATGAGGTTTTGACTGGGCTCCCAGGGAGAACCAACGATTCAAGAAACACATGCAGCATGTAACAAAATCAAACGTATCACATAGCAGATAAGACAAAGGCAGCCCATGTTTTTTGTTACGTTACAATTCCATGTCATAGTGAATGGTAAGTCAAAGTGGAGTATGGGGGATTTGCTGCATTATGTTTCAGTCATCATAACATATCATTATATTTAGAAAAATTCTGTCATCAAAAGTATCATGTACTTGATTTATACTTATTACTGTTGTAGTGTTTTTATTGTCTAGCCCATTGGATGCAGTCATTCAGACAATTGTGGTTTTGCAAGGCATAGTTGAAGCTTATGCAAATGTCTAGTGTATAGCATCAAACATCTGTTTACATCGTACATGGTCATTTCAGGACCTTATCAAACCGATACAGGACATTGGACAACATCCTAATAGCTAGGTCGGCCTAAAGAGCAATTAATGTCTCCTGGTATCCTAGTTCCTCTCACTTCAAACATCGCACGTTTTACACAGAGCAGCGTATATGGATAATTCTGGCCAGCTACAACTTGACAGAAAACTACATGTCAGTCAAACCTTCTTCGGGAAAAGGTCAGTAAAGTTATAATTATATTTATAAGTAACCCTGATGTTACCTACATGTACACGCCTGGGAGCATGTTACCAACATGGAGACTACATTATAGATTGATGTGTCAGTCACGGTCATTGTAGTCTGACTTTTGATTCATGTAGGGCTGTCTCCAGTGTCCCTGTACAGGATGTTGTTGATCAGTGAATAGTCGATCACACAAAGACGGTCGTTATTTCTTTCATGCAGGTGTGTGCACAGTGTTGGCGCAAACTTCAGGGCATATCAATCCGCAAGTACTATAATGCCAAGAAGCAAAAACTGCAGATGTGTAGTCCGGCGCGGCAACATGGCAACAAAGGCAAAAAAAGCCAACAATGAAGATCATAAAGGCAGAGGCGTTCATTTCAAACTATGTAAAGTGCCATGGCCAACACTAGCCAAACAAGGCCCAGCAGCACATGCCCACATCCATCAGAAGGTTAAGAGCTGATGTCTGTAAAAACCAAGCAAAATCAGAAAAAGTTGGCCAAACTCAAAAAATCGATTTTCCTTAAATTTTGTGTGGTGGTAGGGCCTTGGTCCAAACCTACAAAAATGGCAAAGTTTTAGATCTGCGGTCACCGGTTGCCATGGCAACGGCCATTTTTCAAAATGGCGGATTTTCACCAAGAGAAGGCCTTGGTCGCGTCCAAAATAGGCCTCCTTTGGACTCCTGTAGCCCCCACAAATTAACAGATATTTTATTGATTCTCGGATATGTTATTACCCATATTTTAATGAAAAAAATGATATATAGTCATGCTCAAAATGTTTTTGTAGTGAGGTGCAGCAGATGTTTGAAAATGATGTGTTTTCGTGAATTTCCAAAATTGACAAAAATCATTTTTTTGACCATTTTTATTGACCATTAGCTCATTTACAGGCAAATCAATTTGCTTGATTTTTGGCACAGTTATAGTTTGAACCTTTGCATACATCATATGTAAAAAAAAGTTTGGGCCTTTTACGTATCGAACCGTGGTGGCCCCGAGAGTAAACCAATATTTCCATTTCAAGAAAATCGTAACCATAGAATTATTCCTGGAAAAACAGTCATAGCTTACCAAAAATGAATTTCAGTTTCATGTTATGTAGCAGAAGAACTTACCTATCACTTATAAAAGCAGGGTTGTTCTAGATTTTTTTATAATTGCCTTTAAAATGATTTTATTGAGTTTTTTTTGTCATTTTTAGACCAAAAAATGTATATTTTGGCCCAAGCACCCTGGTATTGCAACCAAATGACCTGAAATTTGGTATAGGAATGTCCTGGACAAGTACACAGATGGATTGATAACTGGTTTGCCATGTAATAGAACAAAATGCTGAATTTGGTGACTTTTTTGTGGCATTTTCGGCCCAAAAAGTACATTTTTGGCCCCTGTACCCTGGTTTTACAACCGAATGCCCTGAAATTTGGTATAGGAATGCCCTGGACACATGCGCACATAGATTCAATAACCATTTTGGCATACTGTTCAACAAAATGCTTAATTTTGTGATTTTTGGTTTATTTTTTTCCAAAAAAACACGATGGTAAAATTTGGCCCCAAAATTTCCAGACTTCTATGTGGGGATTTAGAACACGAATCATGCTCCATCGAACAGAACGCTGGCGTAATCGAACAGAACGGGCGTTCTATTTGGGGTCATCCGCGGTCACCCGCAGGTTGTTACAGTAAACACGCAGAAAACACCCTCATTTTCCCGGGTGCCGTGCGTCAGAAGAAAAACAAACATTTTCACAAATATAAACCGATATTTGGCAAGTTTAGTTTTGCTGCCGCTTAGTTTGGAACATGTGACATGTAACAAAGCTGCTGGTGTCATTATTGGTGACCTTGAATGTTACAACACTTGTTTACGGCGGTATCAATTACTCTATGTCACTATCAGTGCGACTCGACATAGGACCAAACATGGTATTTAAATCGCTTGCAAAACGCGTGCAAATCAACTCTTTCAGGACTAATATTGTCGGCAACTAATATCTCCAGCTTTGTGTCTTAGGGATTTTTGGAACATGGAGGCAATTTTGAATTACTAGTCTTTGAGTGTGAAAATTTGAAAAAATGACGATTTTTCGACCTTATCTTGGCTGTAAAAATAGTTTTAAGTAGAAGTTGAAAAATCCCTAAGACAGAAAGTTTGATATTGATATAATTACCTATATGATATAAAAGATTTGGATTTTCAGTCAAATTTAGGACCAATCTAAATATGGTATTTGTTTTTTTGGTCAACCGAACACCCTTTCTAAATCAACCAACTATGCACATTTCAGAAGACATTGAGACAAAACTGTGTAGCACACGTACACGGTAAGATTTGGCGTGTACACACTGCCAGTTTTCATTTAATATCGACGAGGCACGTGCGAGAGGTTGTTTTTCAAACTATCACGATCTTGTAGAATATGTTTCAGTCACCGTCAGCCCTCCGCGGGGACCGCGCGGGAGCCCCGGTAACCCGATACTCTGGGTTCGAATGGAAACTTTTGGTCCAAATTTGACCATCGTGAAAGTACATTTTTGGCTCCCATACCCTGGTTTTACAAGCAATGCCCTGAACATACATGTATGCGCACATGGATTCAATAACATGTTTTGCATACAGTACAACAAAATGCTTTATTTTGAACTTTTTGCCATTCTTTTTTCCCAAAATCATTTTCGCTCCTGTTCCCTGGTTTTCCAAGTAAATAACCGGTAAAAATTTGGTATAGGAGCGCCTTGGAAATGGCTTTTATAGCCCGTTTTTGCATACAGTGCAACAAAACGCTTAATGTTGTACTTTTGGGTCATTGTTTTACCCAAAGTACATTTCTGGCTCCTGTTCCCTATTAGGCATTACAGGCAAATGACCTCCTAGACGCCTGTAACCCCCCCAAATTTAGAGATATTCTATTGATTCCCGTATATGTTATTACCCATATTTAGTAATAAGAAAAGTGATATAAAGTTATACTCGAAAGTTTTTTGTAGTGAGGTGCAGCAGATGTTAAAAGATGACGTGTCTTTGTAAATTGCCAAAAAGTTTCAGAATTTCAGATTATTTAGTTGGAAAAACAGGGTACAGGAGCCAAAATGTTTTTTTGGGGGGGTAAAAAAAATGACAAAAAACACACAAAATTCATCATTTTGCTGTACTGTATGACAAGCATTCGGCTCGAAACAGAGAGGTGGCGGGTTCGAATCCGACTGCTGTGTCACCGATCTTGTGCCCTTGGGAAAGGCACTTTACATGACTTTCCTAACTTAACTCAGGTTTAAATGAGTATCTAGCTTCGGCATCTCAAAGATGTCCACGTTCAAGGTTCAAGGTTCTAGCTTCGGCTAGTGGCCTTGGCGGGGCTTTGTGGCCGAGACAAGCCTTAGGGGCATGTTCGGGCATGACGCACCCGCCATGACACACGAGTTGCGCGATCGGGGGTAGGAGGAACCCCTCACATCCTTGGTCGGAAGTCCTCCTAGGAGACGGAAACTCCAAATAATAAACCTGCATCTGCTGAGGCCGTCTTACGTGGCAAACAGTTCTGTCCCTGTATGACTTAGTGCGCCAGTAGACGAGAGGGTGGAGAAGGGAGTGCACACCCCTCCTTCACCTTAAAAATAGTCACGTGCAGGCCAGGCAGACTGGTCGTCTAATCAACCTTTTCTGCCTACCATTGATCTTCGGATACGAAGAAACAGCCATCATCATGCCAAAATTATTATTGACTCTATGTGCGCATGTGTCCAGGGCATTTCCATACCAAATTTCAGGTCATTTAGTTGTAAAACCAGGGTTCAATGGGCCAAAAATGTACTTTTGGCGCCAAAAATTACAGAAAGAGCCAAAAATGTACTTTGGGTAAAACAATGACCAAAAATTACAACATTACGCGTTTTGTTGCACTGTATGCAAAAACGGGTTATAAAAGCCATTCCCAAGGCGCTCCTATACCAAATTTTTACCGGTTATTTACTTGGAAAACCAGGGAACAGGAGCGAGAAATGATTTTGGGAAAAAAGAATGGCAAAATGTTCAAAATAAAGCATTTTGTTGTACTGTATGCAAAACATGTTATTGAATCCATGTGCGCATACATGTATGTTCAGGGCATTGCTATACCGAATTCCAGGTCATTCATCAGTTGTAAAACCAGGGTATGGGAGCCAAAAATGTACTTTTTTGGGAAAAAATTAAGCATTTTGTTGAACAGCTGTATGCCAAAATGGTTATTGAATCTATGTGCGCATGTGTCCAGGGCATTCCTATACCAAATTTCAGGGCATTCGGTTGTAAAACCAGGGTACAGGGGCCAAAAATGTACTTTTTGGGCCGAAAATGCCAAAAAAAGTCACCAAATTCAGCACTTTGTTCTATTACATGGCAAACCAGTTATCAACCCATGTGTGTACTTGTCCAGGACATTCCTATACCAAATTTCAGGTCATTTGGTTGCAATACCAGGGTGCTTGGGCCAAAATATACATTTTTTGGTCTAAAAATGACAAAAAAAACTCAATAAAATCATTTTAAAAGCAATTATAAAAAAAATCTAGAACAACCCTGCTTTTGTAAGTGATAGGTAAGTTCCTCTTCTACATAACATGAAACTGAAATTCATTTTTGGTAAGCTATGACTGTTTTTCCAGGAATAATTCTATGGTTACGATTTTCTTGAAATGGAAATATTGGTTTACTCTCGGGGCCACCACGGTTCGATACGTAAAAGGCCCAAACTTTTTTTTACATATGATGTATACAAAGGTTCAAACTATAACTGTGCCAAAAATCAAGCAAATTGATTTGCCTGTAAATGAGCTAATGGTCAATAAAAATGGTCAAAAAATTGATTTTTGTCAATTTTGGAAATTCACGAAAACACATCATTTTCAAACATCTGCTGCACCTCACTACAAAAACATTTTGAGCATCACTATATATCATTTTTTTCATTAGAATATGGGTAATAACATATCCGAGAATCAATAAGATATCTGTTAATTTGTGGGGGCTACAGGAGTCCAAAGAAGGCCTATTTTGGACGCGACCAAGGCCTTCCCTTGCTGAAAATCCGCCATTTTGAAAAATGGCCGTTGCCATGGCAACCGGTGACCGCAGATCTAAAACTTTGCCATTTTTGTAGGTTTGGACCAAGGCCCTACCACCACACAAAATTTAAGGAAAATCGATTTTTTTAGTTTGGCCACCCTATGCTTGGTTTTTACAGACAGAGCCTCTTAAACACGCTTTACTCACACACACACACTCCCTCGCGATGTGAACAGATAGGCCTTGTGATCTCAGAGCAATGTAAGGAACTGGAGAGCGTTCACGGACAGAACTGTTCCCTAACACCTTGACCTTGGCAACAGTAACTCGCCTGATCCCCATGATTGTGTTTGCAGAAAACTATAGGCATTAAAAGAAAAGTCAAAACCTGGATATCATGAAATATATTCATGTTTTTTTATTACAGTTTGATCTATCGCTACCTAACTGCAATATCATTGGACCAGCACGTACTCAACATCTATCGAACCTCTTATCTCCTCCTGTACGAATTACAGCCAATGCCTCATTCACAGGTCACACTGCATCTATAGTTCATGACAATCCATGGCGTACATGGGGGTACCACTCGTAATCTCTGGGACTGTAGATGCCTTCCCACGATGAGTGGATGTTGCTTACATAAAAATCGGTTGCAATGGCTTATGTGATCTTGTCTAGACCCACGGAATGGATAGCTAATGACAAGGTGAAACTAGAAGACCTTGGAGTGAGGTGACCCAGGGAAAGCTGGGGAAAGTGAACAAGAACAAAGACATACACGAGGACATTTCCAAACCATCACCATCTAGTAAGACTAGGAACTGTAAGTGAGAGAGAGAGATGCAATCCCACCCCGTGCAGAGGTGTCAGTGCACTGTCAATCCGGCCTCCTCGCGTGAACTCAGTACTACTACGACTGTTTCGTTGAAACGCTTGTTTGCTTAATTGCGTTGATCATGGAGACCATTGACATGGATGACGGTTACGAAAGTGAGAACTGGGTCAACGTTAACCAAAACGACGCTGATGCTACAGAAGGAAGTGTTTTATGCAATTGGCTGTAGCAGTATCCTCTTGGCGCAACTTTCTTCGTGTTTATTACACAAACACTAACGTTATATTTTTTACCAGTATGCCGATGGGAGGTAATAAATAAGGCATAATACGTTCAACGAGGCGCTCCAGTGGGAGATTGACAGGGTGAAGGAAATCTGCCAAGATCCGCTGATACAGAAGTACCCGGAAAGCTATGACACTGATGAAGCTGAGACTTGGCTAACTCACTCAATATCTGGCTGACAGATTCGGCGCGTCAACAGCAACCTGCTCCCGCGCACTTACAGCGACGCTCAAATTAATGCCAATGCCCTGTGCGACTCTTGTAACAAACGACCACAGTGTACCTCACATAACATTCTCCCTACAAACATTCCGTTATTCAGAATCAAGTGTTTACCATCACAATAACAAAGTTAATCCCCGATTGACTATGGCTGACAACAGCATGGCGCTCATTATATCTGTGTTGAATGTCTTCTGCACTGAACCACTTCAGCGTTTACTGGACAGATGCTTCAGGATTGTGAAATGTTCTGCTGATAGTTTCAAAGTTCATGGAACTTTGAACTTTATCAAATCACCACTTTGAAGGCATTTAGCCTGAATTGTGTTGGTGCACTTACTCTGAACGGGGAGAGGGTCGCGCGAGTGAGGAAATTCAAACTCCTCGGTGTGATTGTTAGTGATGACCTGTCTTGGGGTCCACACATTGACTACATGTCCAAGGTCCGCCCTCGCCTTCATTACCTGCGACTGTCGAAAAGGGATCACAGAAAGGATCACCCCAGAAAGGGGGAGGGCGCAAACCTAGCAAGTGCGCTGAACAGGTAACTCCATATGATTTAAAATCAGATGTGACTTAAGTCTACTTCATCCCTCCTTCCTGGAATTTATATCATATATAACTAGAAATATGTTAACTGTTCACACACAGTTAACAATAGAATATTTTCATTAATCTAATTTGCCTCTGCTCTATATCTTTTCAGCTGGTGCAAATGGAGAACTGTGAGATCTTTGCGTCACTACACGGAATAAGCCAGCGGCAGAAGCGTGCGTACAGAAGGAGGGCGCAGCCCGTTGATCCTAACCAGGGCTACGGTAGGGCTACCAGTTCTGAGGAGTGGAAAAAACAACCTTATCTACGTGTAGGGCATCTGTCTTACTCCGACCTTGTAACTCAGAGACCTCCATGCAACCATAATACCTCAGCCTTCACCGAACACGTCGTTTTGATAGGTAGTCATGCACTTGCATATCATTTGTGACAGGAGCCACATGGCACATTTCAAGTTTACATTTCTAATTTCGTTCTCTTGTACTGGTAATAACCTGTAGACAGGAAGACTGCGGTATCAGGAGGATCCAGTAACTCCTGGGAGGACCTTTGATCTCTGGTATTAGTCTCGCCCTCTCTTGTCATTTCTCAGTGCCACAGTGTTAAGTCCTTATCTTTGATTATCAGAATTCTGAATCGGTAGATTGTCAACTCCAATTACTCGTTAGGAGAGGACACGAACTCGTTCAGTCCGACAAGTGTGCATTCGATCAGGGAGGAAACTTGTCGGTACGTACTACCCTTTTCTTTCTGTCATTCAAATTCTAGTAATGATTTTTAAGTGATAACCTCCCCCGTTAGAGTGTTTTGTTTCCGCTCATTAATTCTTGAATCTGTATTTGTATTTCACAAAATTTGGGGTTTGGGGGAGAGTTACCCGAACCAACGCGGGGGGCGACCAGAGAACTTCCCCTCCCGTGCGTTACTGGAGCAGTCAGTTCGTTTTGCGAATCTGATAAAGAAAGGAGGGTTGGATCATGGAATAAAAGGAGTCTCTGCTGAACTGTCGGGCCCCGAGCCTTCACTCCGTGATCACAGCAGGTAGACGGCCTTCAGGACTCTGTCCCGGGGTCGTCGTGGGGAGGTCGGCAGCCAGCACACCTGTCGCAGAGATGGCAGGCCGATCAGGGGGAACAGGGTGATGGCCTCACAGGAAGGAGGTCCAGCCGGACATGGAGACGGATACCCTGCTTCTAGCACTGACTATGGCACTGTGAGACTTGACCTCGATAATGTCCAATATCCGAACTTGAGTCCTGTAAGTGACGTTGCGTCTGTGAGGAGACGAGCAACGCCAACTAGTCTTTCGCCTATTGGACCACATCTAAACTAGACGCCTACTACGATTGCACCATGGACATGAGAACAGTATACAACCAAACGAGGCATCATCTCTTCGGGCTCGGTGAAACCGAGAGAGAACGCAGAGGATTCAGACGGGTGATGAACAGTTTGAGCACCAGAAGAATGGGGGTCATCCCAGGGTGAACCTCCACCACCTCCTATACCAAGACCTGTGGGGAGAAGTGGAAAACGTCGTCTTCGACGATTTCCGGACGGTGGGCTGGCCCTGGGATGACGTCCGGAATATGCGGTCTCCCGTACGCAACCGAGAAGACCATTATCAGGCTTTGCGTCAACTGCCATCGGACGCACCTGTGTCGATCACCATCTTGTCCGAGCTGAGACGGTTGGAGAGTGAGCTCGCCGAGCAGCGCCGGAGGTTCCGGGAAGACCAACAAAAGATCGTGAGGCTGCTGGAGGAAGTCGACGTTAAGTCACGGATGACATCTTTTTGGAGCCCATCCCCCTGTGCGAGGCAGCGACATGAGGGAAATTCAACGAACCACGAACCAACGGACGCTCTCATGATTGACATTCACTCCAAGACTGATTCGGACTAGAATGCAATGCATTGGACATTTAAATTATAGACTTGATTTCGTGCGTTACTGGAGCAGTCAGTCCGTTTTGCAAATCTTATAAAAGAAGGAGGGTTGGATCATGGAATAAAATCTCTGCTGAACTGTCGGGCCCCGAGCCTTCATTCGAGCGATCACAGCAGGTAGGCGGCCTTCGGGACTCTGTCCCGGGGTCGTCGTGGGGAGGTCGGCAGCCAACACACCTGTCGGCAACCTTACATAATCATTCTTTACACAAGCCGTTCTTTGAGAACCTTAAGACGCAAGAGAAGTATGCCCAGCAGGGCAAGTTGAAAGAGGTCGGGAAAACAAAGAAACGTACCAGCAGGCAAGACAGGGTATGTATTCATTATAGTCATATATCTTTTTCATTTAAAGAAAACTCTGGCGTTTTCAAATGATCTCCGAATTATGGCTTTAACATCCAACAAACCCATATAACTAAGCTGAACCAGCCCCCACTGAGCCAGAGACACAGTCCCCGAAGTCTGGGTTTCCAAGAGGCTGGACAGCTGTAACAATAGACCTGACTAACAAACCCTGAGCAAGTTGGATGTTCTGCCACAAGCCTAATAAATAACTTCGATGTCATCAGTTTTGTGTCATGATTTGATTCACCACCTGATAACGAATCTTTGATGTAAACATTGGGGAAGCTCCTGCTATGATCGGATGCTGCAAGATGTGCTGACTTTGTTGAACGAATTGTTGAACGACCAGAGTATGACACATCTTTATCGGTGTTCTTTGAGGAATAAAGATGTCACTCAGATGGTCTGCACAGCTGAATGATGTTCACACCTAGACAGAAGAATCTGTAGAGGAAAACAAGACATAAATGTCAATGATTAGTTGAGTAGAAGATAATTCTTTAATTGAGCCGTTTTTGACGGTTTGGCGGAAAGAGCACTCAGGAAGTATCAAGTAGAAAAAGCAATGGTCAAAACTCAAAGAAAACTTAAAAGCACAGTCAGAAAGAAAATGTCAGCATATTCTGTTCAGACGAGCAAGAAAAAAGAGCAGACACCTATCAAATAGGTCGGACATAAAGGACAGGGAAAGCTGCTGTTGTTGTCCTTGTATAACGTCTACTTCACCGCTAGACATGGTCTCTTGGTGCTTGAAAAGCGGACATTTTGGCCAGAAAAACCTTAGAGGTGGTAACGTGACACCTAACCCAAATTTACCATGATAATATTACATTTCACAAAACATATGCACACAACACTTCTTCATGGTGTAAATCACCACAAAAACAGGGACAGGATATATGTCAAATTGTACAGTAAACCGTTAACAATTTTTCGTTCGAGCATACCTAGTGCACAGTTCCCGTCTGCCGACAAGTAAACAACATAATCCATCACAGATGTCAGCCACGACAGACCTCACATAATAGTTGTTTGTGAAGAACCGTGGACAAAATCGGGTGTATATCATCTGACATCGATATAGAACAAGACCCTGACAAGAATAAAAAAACGAAAAGTTCGGGACAAAAGTCTGAGGGTAAACTGGCGTGCTCGTGGCGAGACACATACCACACCCTTTTTTAAACAACATGGCGTGGATGAAATAACCAACAGAGTCAGAGTTCAGACCCAATCGATTTCCTTACCAAGAATTCGTCCACATAAACATACGGGCAACCACAACATTTAAGAAATTCTTTCTACGGAGAGACAATTATCAGATCGACATTTTGAAAGGGAAAAAGGACCACTTGTTGAGCACCTACCTATCTTCACCGTCCTTCTTCTCCAACTGAAGCTGCCTGACTATACGACGGGGAGTACTCTACATATCCATCCGCCACGAATCTAGCAAGCTGGATAGCAACAAATAATCTATCGATTATAATTAATCTATTTAACGTATTGAGTAAATATTATACCATGTTATACTACAATCTGGAAATAATTCTCTTATTTGATGGATGCTTCGTCTTTATGTAGAACTATTTTTGGCGGCACATGTGTACATCCTGTCTGAGGAGGGTATTCGGTGGCGTGGGGCAGCGAGGCTCACATAGGGTTTGTATGTGTATCAGTTCTTTAGAAAGACATATTACTAGTACCACTGGTCCTTTAGAGCCAGAAACAACTATAGAATCAGTTCTCCGTCATCATCTACCGGTATGAGTTCCAGGGAAGATGAACCTATGTCCTATCAAACACTACGTAACTCGGCTAAAATAGCTGATAAATGCAAGTTGAAGGACATGGATGAAACTGATAATTGTAGACCGAATGAAGGCTGTAAACAGTTAAACGTCAGACTGGATTTAATAGCGTAGTTTCAATGGTCTTGCAATGAGCATGACCAGATGAACGCTGGGGAAAGATTTTCAATGACACAACTTGTACATGCTAAAAGTATTCTTACTCAGTTTGAATTTGAAAAAAAAGGAGTGCATTTATAAGATATGTTAACATTTCTCTTATTGAATTAGGCTGGACAGGAGGCAGGATGCGCAGACCTCAAGAAGTGGGCAGGCCACATTGTTAACCATTTCTGGCATTGCTGCAAGAAATCTGAGAGGGACCTCCACGCATTTCTGGTGAGTTTTAGACTCTTGAATAAAAAAAAAAAACTTATATATAGTGGTATCTGAACATCTCAGTTTGCAGAAAGAAATTAGCTGCTCAAGATAAAATAGTGTTGATGTATGTTTTTTCACCAGGGAATGTGGAGTAGTGTTTTGAACCATGTGTGCAACAAGCACACCTGGGCACTGGGAAAGTGCCACCACGGTCCCATCTTGGATGAGGAAAACTGGACCACAAAGTGGCTGGTTCCAGGCTCGCTCCCCCACGAGAAGCTGCGTGAGATTGTTACAAACAGGAGGTGGCTGAAGTAAGCATACAAGTTCCTGCGTTTCAGGTGTGTTGATACCTAATGTTAATACCTAGTTGGATTGTATGAATTAACCTTATTAATGCATATTTACTAGTAGTTAGTGTCAGTTTACCTTTTTTGTGATACAAAGGAAAAGTCATGTATTTCTCTGAACTGATTAAGTTAATATAAAGAAATACCAGTTTGTGCGGATTAAAAGCAGGGTTTTGTGGCATAGTCCTTTTTCTTGCGCATTCTCTGCTTTATTTAAAATCATTTTCTGGTGTTGTTTTGTTGTAGGCAGACTTTCGAACTGGAAAGCTTCCAGAACCACATCCTCATGTACGCTTCAAAGAGGTTTGCGTTCATACCAGGCACGTTGCCTACTCGCTACCATTGACTACAACTACCATGCTTTTATGCAACGTTTCAACTCATTCAACCAAAAAATGATACTGCTTTTTGATCACCCTTGTATTTTATATGACAGGCTGGACAGCCCCCAGTGCCTCTGGGAGGGCCAGAACAAGGGGTGGTGACATACCCCTACATTCTGGCTCAGGCGAAGAATAAGTCCAAGACCCCAGAACAGTTTTTCAAAATCTTAATGGGGGTTTACTTCACGGAGGAGGAGCTGCTGAATGGCAATCTCCATGGGGGTGGCACACATCAGGCACTCAGCCCAGCCATCATCAGTGCTATCCTAAGTAAGGATATCTGGCATTTGATTCATTTGTGATACAAATTATTTAGTTACTTTAAATTTCATGAGTTGCCTCTACCACCATCTTGCCCATGCTTGCATATTTTTCAAAGCACCATTCAAAGCACCATGGAACTCAGATTATTTCCTCGGCCTGAAATGCTTTCAAATAACATTCACACTGCACTGACAGTAAGAATGACTAACGTTACAGAATACAGTGTACTTCGGGGTCTAAGTAATGTCTTGAATTGTAGGTAGTATGTTTGATTGATCTGAGGAAAAAGGGTCTATTACCCAACAATAATTCTACACTTTCCTATCTACATGTATAGAAAATGCCATCCATTCCCTACTACGATTGTAGCCTATATACATGCAAGATCAGTAGTAATTGTAATTTGATGGTTCTACATGTAAATGCCCTAATCTATGCTGAACCTTATTTGTCAATTCTGTTTTACAGCAGAGACCAAGAAACAGTATGGAGGGGTGCAGGTGAAGCTTTACCGCGTGGTAAACGAAAAGTGTGGCCGGATGAGGGCCACACTGAAGGCCAGAATAAGCAAACCTGTGGTGCTTAGAGATGCAAACCAAGTTCAGGTTGGCACCACTGTGAGAGGCACTCGAGGTGCTAGATGCTTAAGGCAGTATTCATTTTACTTAGTACTCCTTTTACTAGTGTATTCCAAAAATGCAGAACTTAATATTTACTAGCATAGTGGTCCTACTGTAATGTCACTTGGTTCCCATGGACATGAATGGATCTGTATATTGCCTTGACTATCTTAACAGTACTCTTTACTACATCTGGTAGGTTATTAATGTACACAACAAGTTGTACCTAGAACGCTACCTTGAGGATTCTGCTTTTCACTCTACTTTATTGAAATTCTTTGCCATACTCTGATGCAAATAAACTTGATTTTTGCAGCTGATCAGTCTCTTCTGTGATTCACCTTGAATACTAGTATGCAGTTCATTCGTAAATTTCAATGTAAAGAGAAAGACAACCACATCTACAGCTGTCGTATAAGACCACAAAAAAATGAAAATAACACTACTAGTATACGAAACCAAGGTTATTTTCAAGCCTCCTTGACAAACATTTGGTTGATAACCACAGAATGAAGCGTAAACCTTCATTTTAATGAGGATTCCATCATACTCATTTTAAACCAATAATAAGAGTCTGTAGGATACAGACCCAGTCAAGTAATTATGGTGTTTCCGGTGTTGGAGTGTTTGATACCTTCTTTGACAAGCGACGTGCCAAATTTCAAACAAATCCACCATGCAAAAGGATCTTCATTTATAGGCGCAATGACGAAGATGCAAACAAAAAGTTGATCAAAGTGTGGTGTTATCAGTACAAGATCGTCTGTGTCTGTAAAGAAGTCTAAATCGGGTTTACGGAAAAGCCTGGGCCCTGCAGGCTGGCCGGGCCACCCTTTTTGGGCCCCGAGGCTATTGATGGGGTTTGACCAATAATAGATTTTTTTTAAACCTACAACTTGGTAACTGACAATTCCAGTGCATGCAAGCGGCATTGGACATCGCTAAACTGAAACTGGACAGAAGGCAACAGTTTGGCCATATCTATGGGGGATTGGGGTTCAATGGTTTACAGCAATGAACAATCAACATCAACTACTGTAACTTCAAGGGTTATTAGTACATTTACTTTTCCTTTGACTATACTGGCAGTCATTCCTACAATACTTATAGTGGCTATCAGTAATTGTCCTGCATGAGAGAAACGAATAGCACAAACAACACTAACGTTACACGTCATATTATACAACCCCCCACATACAATTGACACATATAAACACATAGCATACATCCATTCCTACATCCATGCTCACTGACACTTGATGTTTGAGACATCTGTTTCAAATTTGATGTTTTGACAAACAGCCCCTATCCTAGAGGACCAACTGTTGTCTTGGGTTACCACTGACCCAGTTTTTCTACAAAGAAATTTCATGTACAAACACACACACAGTGACACACACTCTCATACATGCATGACATCTGTTTTGAATTTGATGTTGTGCACTATCATTTCCTGACCCATCCTGGTATTCTTTATTTCGCCTAGTACCCCTCCCCTTCAGTCTTTACATTTCCAGCATTTTCTGTTGTATACTTGGAATTTAGTTGGGTTATAATTGTTTTCTTCCAGTCTTGGTTGAGATATTCATTGCAAGCCCAGCAATATAAATATTTCCCCATCCCAGTCCCATCCCACCCACAGCTGGGATTGTCATTGACCCAGTTTTTTATAAAAAAACTTCAGCTGCAGGCCAAACCCCATGCATAGCCTTGGGGCCCAGAAAAGGTAGTCTTTCAGGCTAGCCAGCCCAGCTCCTGGGCACAGGCTTTTCCGTAAACCCGTCTAAGTCTGTTTACAGCTAAGTGTCGGCTGCTTCTTCTAGGTGGAATTTCGGTACCCTTTTCTCGCGTACTGTCCCTTGAGAGGTGCAGAACATAATCCAGTACAATGATGACGATAAAAATTCTGCAGTGACTTGAGAAGTCAAATGCAACATATAATTAAGCCTACCTGAAAATGCGAGAATGGCGTTTCAAAGGGTCTAGATTTCAACATTTCTAAGAGCCTCCCCGCCTTCGGCGCTTAATCTAATAGCGCTGCACATGGTAAAAATATGTTGAGAAAGCGTCGTCCTCAGAGTCAAAAATCTTTTCACTCATATACACTCAGCACAAAAAGTTTGGAATATCAACTTCGGTTGATCATATTTATGTTGTTTCTGCATCAATTTCAATATATTATATATCTATAGAAAGCTTGCATGATTTTCTTTCCAATGGTATCAAACTCATTATCATTGTTAACTCATAGAACATACACTAGGCCTGCTAACGTGAGTGGGTCACGAAAAAAAGTGCCCAAATTCCCCCGTTTCTGTTCAAAACTGTATCGTCCGGTTCAACCGTTGTTATGGCCGCGGGTGACAATGATACAATCAATCCTTTTATCACCTAACGTTTGGTATACAGAACATCCAAGTTTCTTTTTAGCATATATGAGTAGAGTATTTTATGAGTGTAAATTCATGGAACGAGGACTAGGCCCGCTTACGTACAGGGGTCCTAAAGATAAAGTGCCAAAATTACCCTACTAAAGTCAATCACTCCATTCTGCTCATTTTCTTCCGTCAGTATTGACTTGTGAATGAAGGCAAGTTGAATAAACAGGACATGTCAATCAAAGCTACTATTACTCTTTGTTCAAGCAAAAAATCTGAACCATGGCAAGAGGTGATCAATCGAGTGCTAGCCATAAGCCGTAGGAAGGCTATTCCACCCTGTGGAAGACTGTGCTCGAGCATCCAATGGTCCTTGCTCTGTGTTTGGTCCAATATTGAAGAGGTAGAATGTTGCTACTGGATGGAGGATGGTGTCCCTATATGTCACCACATTAATTTGCCCGGAATGATGACGAGTCTTGTTTACCCTATGGTGGTTATACCGCCCCACACCATGACGCTGCCTCCACCACCAAATGCCGAAAGTTACTCTTGCCTTGTCAGCGTGCGGTTCTCCTTGCCGCATCCACGTTGCCATCCAACTATCGAAAGGGCAGATGAACTCTACTCAAGTGTACCAAAACCTTGTATGTTCCGTATACAAACTGAGGTAAAAAGAGGATTGACTGAACCAGTGACACACGTGCCAATATCAACAGGACGATACAGTGTTGAACAGAAGTAGGGGAATTTGGGCACTTTTTTTCGCGACCCACTCACGTAAGCAGGCCTTGTGCTCGTTTCATGTGTTTACAATCATAATAAGTTTGATACGATAGGAAAGAAAATCGCACAAGCTTTCTATTGGTATATAATACATATAGTACATATAGAATACATAAATAATGGAAATATGATATACCAAGGTTGATATTCCAAACTTTTTGTGCCGAGTGTAGATACAATATCAAACTTTGCTTCAGTTTCAGGAAAATGCAGAAAATGAGCTCATCTTAGGTTTCTCTATCTGGACCTCCCTTGCAACGGCTTGCACCTTTCGTGCACTGGTGAAAATATGTTAGGGTCGTGGGTTACCGCCCATACTTAATTTTTCTGTCACTCTTGTAGGGGAGAATAAGAATGAAACGTTCACTCTCTGGTTACCTGGTCAGAACTGCTGTGTACAGACCTGGGGTCTGTCCCTTTATTGAACTCTTATTAGAACCATATGTGAGGTGGCCCTGTCCTAGCTAGCTAGGACCACCTATGTACAGTATTATAGATCTTCCTGTTATCCCACATGGCGACATCCATATGTGCTTCATCTGCCAGCAAAGTTTGTCAGTGCAAGATATGTCCAGGTAAATTTTGAATCCGAAATCTGAAACGCTATTTCCGGCATTTAAAAGGACAAATGCCTCAAAATGGTAGATATATGTCAGAGGTGGAGGTCAAAGCTATAACCAGGAAAGGAAGAGATGCCTTGAATTCACAAGTTTGGGTGATTCTGCTGTCCAGAGCTGGAACTGGCAGCAATGTTGGGTGGGCGGCGGGCCATATAGAAGCTTGCTTAAATCAGGCTATGTGACTCTGAGTTTTGGTAACCTAAAAGCTGCATATACAACTTAGTTTTCTAAATAGCCAGGTAATCATCATAATGGTTTATTTCTTACCCAACTGCACGGTACAGGTAGCTGGGTCAGTAAGACCCTGAATTGTGCTGCCGTGTTACATTTAAAAAAGGTAAGCATTTATAATAATAATAATATCTGAGTGGTCAAATTCAAGACAGAATTCCTGTATTTCATACTTGCATAACAAGTCTACGCTATAACCCCTAATTGGAAATTCAGGAACATCTATTTGGTTTAAGCCCAATTACGTCTAAAACAAGGTGATTTCACTACTGAGTGTGAAGAGGGCAAACTGTGCCCATCACACTTCTTTGATTGACTATAGTTCAGACATACCCTTACGAGTGGCTGTACTAGGCCAGTCACATGACTCAGCCCTAGGTATGTCACATGATACAGTCCAAGCTTCTGGGCCAGGCCTGGCCAGGCTGTGTACAAGTAACAGAGCAGGGGGGCTAGGTATATAGAAGGGGGTTTCTTCCAACCTGTACATGGGCTTTGTATAGAGCTATTAGGTACTAGGTACAGGGTATGGCAAGGTTTGATAAGGCATGTAGAATACAGACTCTGAAAAAGAAACAGGCATCATTGACAAAGATAGCATGACCTGACACCCCTCTACACTGACCCACATCTGTCACCATTGGTGTTTGGACTTGAGGAGCTCCCTAATTTCCTTATTACATGGCTCATCTGGCAGAACTAACTCAAACAAACAGAGGATACTTCTCTGACTACAGGAGGTAATGTCTGTATTACTTAGCTGATCATTCCTGGTGCTTCTGTGAATTGCAATTTTCTTCTAATATTAGTTGTGGTTCCATTTTTCATGTGCTTTTTGCCACCTTACATTGAAAGTGTAGGGAAGACACAATTGCATCTACTATAAGACAGTTCCTGAGAGCTGCACACAGGCTATAGATGTATTATGTACATGAGTACGATGTATGTTGAAGTGCTCTATTGATCAATAGTCCTTCATTTACTTAGACTACTAAAACTATTGTTGAAATGAGTTCCCTTTAGTTTACTTAACTGTCACATTGAGTAGGACTACAATATCCACAACTGTTTTATACTGACAATGGCCCACAGACCCCTTTATCTATGACCAGTAGCTGATGTCCTGATGGCTACCTAACAGTATTTCAACATCTTTGTTTGTGTAAGGATGACAGGCAAGATAGATGAGAGATATACTACTGGTGAACAAGACAGAGAGAGATGGGACCTAGTCTTTGGATGGGAAAACCAAGCCTTTTTGATGTAAGGCGTCATCCCTACTTAGGACACAACAGCCAGTAAAAGGCCTATGTAAACCAATCACTATCTGCGGGGCTAACTATGTGTAGCATATCAATTATCCAAGCACTGCATGTAAGAGACCAAACATGTACCCCTTTGACACAGCCCTGTTTTTCTCTTCATCAGTTTTCAACTTGTATACTAGTAAGCTGCCTTTCTTTCTTAAATTGAATATAAAGTTACCTATTCATAACAGACCAATCCATATAAACGTGTGGCCGTGTGAAGGGGGTGTCAGTAGTCAGCCTTGGGGTGAAGTTAACTTATATGTAGGCTGGATACTACATGTAGCTGGAGTAAGTGATAATATGGCATGGTTAAAATTCAATTGACTTTCTTATTCCTGACCACCCCCCAACCACCACTGGCAAACCAAGCTCCCAAACCACCACTCCACTTGTACTTGGGCCCACAAAACATGATAAAATGCACTGTTCATGTTGGGGGTTCGATGAAAGAGCTGGGCTGGGCCCCTGGCCTGGCTATCACGTCAGGCCACCAAGATCCCCCCGTTCATACCCTCCGAAATTTTCAGCCTCTAATCTAGCTGCGCCCTCTAGTGGAATATAGACAAATTGCCGAGAGCATGTACTTAGTGCATTGTCAAGCCACCTACTAGCAAGATATAAAACTGATTTCTATTCAACGTTACATGTCTGAATTTAAATTTCTAAGGGTCTGCAAATAGATAAACATTAAGGGAGAAAGAAATGACGCTTGTGGTTGATGTTGAGAACAACGATACTATACTCACAGTGTAACATTTGATCTAGTGGCAAATCGTACAACAGGCAGTTTGGCCAAACAAAGGAGGTCATATTTAGGTCACCACGTAACTGCAGGCCTGGTTATGGCAGAAACGGGTGCTGTCAAAGGATTGGACTTTGACTTGACATTTTCCCCTTCACGTCATCAAAGGTTTGAAGATTGAATATTTAGTCTTCAATGCACATAACAAGGACGGACTGCTTTAAAACAAGGCTGGAATACAGCAGTTTGTTTTTCATTATTAGCAAATGTTAGTTTAACACACTGCTTTAAGGATCTGAGCCATCTGCTGTTTTCTCCCCCAGACAACTCTCTAAGGGAACTAAGCGCCGAGCATGTGGTCCCGGTCATCTCAGGCGCTTCGCCTGTCATGTCTCTTTTGCAGCAACAGGCGCTTATCCAGGGACAAAATAGTTGATTGAGAGGCATAGTAATTGCTACTCTTTAGCCCTGTCAGAGATCTCAGCCTGGCGGTGCCTTGACTGGCCCTTTGAGGAAGTAGAAATATATTCTCTGTCTGGGAGGTATTAGGCCTTTGTACCAGCCAGAAATACAAGTACCACAGTTTGTGTCTTTTTGATCTGTCATCGACTAGCCCGTACAACGCAAAGAGAAGTAATGTGCATGACGTGCTGTTTAGAGGTAAAACAACACTTTCCTCTCCCAGTCCCCGGGAGCCAACAATCTCCACCCATGACCCCTGTGTGACATCAAGGCCACAGAAATGGCTGGGGAGGGGAAACCCACCAGACCATGAAACTCTGCTCTTCAGAAAACTTTGTACAGAAAGTACTGGAAAGTCTTAAATGACCGACTTGCCTGGTACGATCCTAGATATACAAACAAGAAGAACAGAATGGATTAGGGAAGTAACGTTATACCTGGATGGATTAGATGGAAGCAAATGCTTGGTCCCTGGTAGACACAGTCCAACAGAGCAGAGTGTTAGAGAAATCATGCCTGACCGTGCTACACAAAGTTACACTAGGTTCACCAGCACTACCCAAATTTGTCAAAGGTTCCATACAAGGACCACAAGACCTTCTGAACCATATGTTCTTCTGGACCATTACGTTTTGTAGTGTCAACTTATCCAAACTTCCTGCTCTTTTCGTCACAGTATATATCACACAAGTCTATAGAAAAAATGATGTATTTTGCCCTGAGATTTTTTCACACCATTGTTCTTAGACAGAACGCCGAAAATATAAGGCTAGAGAATACTTGCCCTTATACCCTAATCATTTCTGCCTGGTGTAAGACGCAGTCTGAGGCATGATTTCTCTGACACTCTGCTCTGTTGGACTGTGTCTACCAGGAACCCACCAAGTGTAGCTCATATTTATGATCTTGTAGTTTTGTGTTGGTAGTTATGATATGGAGACTTTCTTGCCTTTGTGATGTTATTTCTATGCTTATCTAACGCAAATACTGGTGTACGAGTATATGGCTCCTCTTTTTACATTCACAGTTTCTGTTAGCTTGCGATACATACATTGAGACTGTGAATGATCAAAGTAGCTTGTCCTAAATTTGTAATGTACTTCATTCAAAAACTGTATTTGGTATATAGCGTATTTCTTTTAGAATAACCGATGACATTCTCCAAGCTGTTAACAGACCATAATTTTTCATTAGACCATTAAAGATTCTACTGGCTCCTGTGAAAAAAGGCCTGTACAGCATTTTACCAGGAGGCAGCAGTACAAAAGTCATAACTAATAACCTCCTTGCTAAAACCTTTACCACCTACAATGCTACATGCAAAACTATGGAAAAAGGGCTTTTAGAGTCTGATATTGCAAAACAATAACATGAAAAAATATAGATAACAGTGTGAGAACACTATCAGGCTGTTCTGGGATACAGGGCAGGATGTGAGGACCAGATGTCAAAGCGTACAGGGAAGAAATAATTGCTCTCTCACAGACTGGCTGTGCCCCGATTTTCTGCTCCAGCCAGGAGCATCTCTCCGGTCCCCAAGGGCAAGGTGGTGAAGCTGAAACATGCGCTCTGGACGAACGGTTTGGGGTTTAAACAAAAAAATCAAGGAAAACGTTGTTTCACCCCAGATATATAATAAAGACACAAACTGTGGTACTTTACTTTAGACTTGTGTGATAAATACTGTGACGAAAAGAGCAGAAAAGTGCGACAGTGGTTTAGAAGAACATATGGTTCAGAAGAACTTGTGGTCTTTGTATGAAACCTTTGACAAATTTGGTTAGTGCTGGTGAACCTAGTGTAAGACACAGTCAGGCATGATTTCTCTAACACTCTGCTCGGAGTGTGTCTACCAGGAACCAAGCATTTGCTTCCATCTAATCCGTCCAGGTATAACGTTACTTCCCTAATCCAATCTGTTCTTCTTGTCTATATACTAGTTAGTACCTAGGATCGTACCAGGCAAGTCGGTCATTTAAGACTTTCCAGTACTTAAGTGTACAAAGTTTTCCAAAGAGCAGAGTTTCCTTGGTCTGGTGGGTTTCCCCTCCCCAGCCATTTCTGTGGCCTGGATGTCACACAATCATTATGATGATGATGTCATACAAGGGTCAGAGAAACAACTGGGGAACTCTGTTTTGGAATAGGCGGAGATTGTTGGCTCCAGGGACTGGGAGAGGAAAGTGTTGTTTTACCTCTAAACAGCACGTCATGCACATTACTTCTCTTTGCGTTGTACGGGCTAGTCGATGACAGATCAAAAAGACACAAACTGTGGTACTTGTATTTCTGGCTGGTACAAAGGCCTAATACCTCCCAGACAGAGTTATATTTCTACTTCCTCAAAGGGTCAGTCAAGGCACCGCCAGGCTGAGATCTCTGACAGGGCTAAAGAGTAGCAATTACTATGCCTCTCAATCAACTATTTTGTCCCTGGATAAGCGCCTGTTGCTGCAAAAGAGACATGACAGGCGAAGCGCCTGAGATGACCGGGGCCACATGCTCGGCGCTTAGTTCCCTTAGAGAGTTGTCTGGGGGAGAAAACAGCAGACGGCTCAGATCCCTAAAGCAGTGTGTTAAACTAACATTTGCTAATAATGAAAAACAAACTGCTGTATTCCAGCCTTGTTTTAAAGCAGTCCGTTCTTGTTATGTACATTGAAGACTAAATATTCAATCTTCAAACCTTTAATGACGTGAAGGGGAAAATGTCAAGTCAAAGTCCAATCCTTTGACAGCACCCGTTTCTGCCATAACCAGGCCTGCAGTTACGTGGTGACCTAAATATGACCTCCTTTGTTTGGCCAAACTGCCTGTTGTACTATTTGCCACTAGATCAAATGTTACACTGTGAGTATGGTATCGTTGTTCTCAACATCAACCACAAGCGTCATTTCTTTCTCCCTTTGATAATGTTATTGTTTATCTATTTGCAGACCCTTAGAAATTTAAATTCAGACAAGTAACGTTGAATAGATATCAGTTTAACTTGCTAGTAGGTGGCTTGACAATGCACTAAGAACATGCTCTCGGCAATTTGTCTATTTCCACTTGAGGGCGCAGCTAGATGAGAGGCTGAAAATTTCTGAGGGTATGAACGGGGGGATCTTGGTGGCCTGACGTGATAGCCAGGCCAGGTAGACAGGCCAGGTAGACAGGCCAGGGGCCCAGCCCAGCTCTTTCATCGAACCCTTCATGTTGGTAGCAATTTTTGATCAGAATTGTGACATTTCAGTTATCAGTTGAATGAATACTTAAAGCACAGATGAACTCTGAACAGCTGTGTCAATTTTAAATCTAAAAATGCAAATTAGCATGAAAAGTGTCTCAAATCCATCAAAGTCAGAGCAACCGTTTTTATGAACAGCATTAATTAGAACACTGTGAATCAGTACACTTTGAAAAGGTTATCGTAACATGAAACTCAGAGATTGACTGACACATGTCTTTATGCTGTCAGAGATTAATGAAATTTTCATTTTTTAGTAGACATAAATAGATATATCGTGCGGTAATCACTGATAGAAACACAGCTACATGTACATGTGCACTGTACAACTGATTTTATAGGTACAGGGCCCAGACAATGTTTTGTCTTTTTCAAGTGCTAACTTTTTATATTTGTGGTTAGATTATAATAGAGAGTTTATAAGTCTAAAACTAAGATTACTATAGATGTCTCAAAGATGTTAGTGTATTTACTTAGTACACAATTATAGTGTACAGCACTGTTTCATTTGGTCTGACTTGATTTTGTTCACTTTTCCTTTCGTCACATTTTCTGCCAGGCAGCTAGTGTCACAGCAGGACACGTCAGAGGTCGTGAAAGAAAATATGGTTGACCTTTTAGTGACTGGGTCATCCCTGGCAGACTTGCAATCCCCTGATCCAGTCCCAGGGAAACATCAACAAACTCTCCACCCATTAATACATCTTAGATGGCCCTCATACATGTAACTTCATGAGAAACATGTTGTAAACGTATTAGGGTTAACTTTGTGTCCGACTAATGACCACTAATTGCTTTGAAAATGTTCATGGCATTCTTCCTACTAGTAGTAGATTCTTTCTTGCCAGTCTGATGGCTACAGGTTAAATTGTAGAACACCCCCCCCCCCCTGTGCCATTAATTAACTTTGGCCTACTAGAAGGTTATTTTGCCTAAATAACATAGTGTCATTGTCTTTGAAGAGAAGTAGAAGTAGGACCTGGAGAAATGTCCTTAGAAACAGATCCTGTCTCAGGCACCCCATTGTTATGCCAATCACTGCAATACCCTGTGGATTTAACACTGCCTCTGTCAAACTAGACCTTTGTCTCAGTCAAACTAGACTTTCATGTTGAACTTTGGGTTTATAACTTTCAGTTCATTATCAATCATTGGTTTAGAATACAGACAACCTATACAGGCATATACAATTCAATCAGAGATATTCTATCCACAATGCCCTGGCAGTGCTGGCAGTGCATGGATAATTGATTTTTTACCTTTAATCAGCTGCAGAGATAAGGATAAGAGCCTGTTGACCATCAGCTCAGCCCAGCTCTCCTCTTAGGGTGATTGATTACCAAGAATCACAACAGGCACACATAAGACTCACTGTCTCTAATTGGCGAAAAGGAAAGTTGTCCGTTGTATGTCCTCTAAAACAAACATTAGAAGCTCTCTGACTGGGTAAAAAAGGCAGGATACACACAGGAAATAGTTCTTTTTTTTGCCTGGTGTGTTTCTCCTGCATTTCTCCTCTGCTTCATCTGTATGACTGAGCTTTGGAAGGGTAGGTTTCAGTAGTTCATATGCTGACACACGTGCGAGACTACTTGGAGGAATACTTGGATGTTGAATCATCTTCGAACGGTTCATGCATATCATCGCAGGAAAGGTCACAAGCAACAGGTATCCTGAAGCATCAGCAGTAGAATCCTACTTGGTAAGTCTTTGAGCACTTCATAACATCAAAATACATTTGTGTTTCGTTATGGTACTTAGTGCCATTAGGTTCAGCTGTGCAACTAGCACATGTATGCACTATTTTAATTGTTGACTTTAACTCATAGCTCGGCCAGTGTGTTTTTAGAACTAAAGGCATATTACCAGAATTTGTTGTCACAAAGAAAATATCTTGTGCATATTCTGTATTGACAACATTCTATTCCATTTCATTTTATTGCAAAGTCCCCCCCCCCAGTTATCTGAGTTTTGCCTGACAATGAAACTCACAGATCCTGCCATGTCTGCAAATGGTAACCAGTCCAGTCTGACGCCGCATCATCCAGACTCACTCCAGCTCACCAACAAGAAGAGAAAGTCAGTGCAGTACACCTTGTCACCAGAGCAACTGTAACAGATAACAAAGTACTACATAGCAACTTTAACTTTATTGGCAACATGTATGACATAAAGTTTTGAATTTTCAAATTATAACGGGAAAAAAATATATTTGAGAAAAATTTCACCTTGTAATTTTTGTTAAGGCCCAATCTATACACAGTTTATACCGATATCGGTGGATGTGTCGGGAGGGATCTGGAACGCTGGCCGCGGGACACCCGTGGCGCTTGCAGTCATAAACAGCTATATAGCCTAATGAGCCTGCGTTGTATGCTAATGAGCCTTCCCGAAGTCGGGACACATCTACACGCGTGCGGAAGCTGTCGGGGACCCCTGCTAAGCTTTCGTACGAATGGTCCGGACCTTTCGGGAGAAAATTTCCGGATATCGTAATGGCGATATAGCAGTTCCATCTAGACGATGAAAAAAAGCTGTCGGCGAATGGTTGTAGGCTCGCCGATATCGGGAAAAACTGTGTGTAGATCGTGCCTAATTCATCGCAAACTCGATCTGTCTTCGTGTGGCCCGTTTCCCCTTTGACCCGGACCACGTGAGCGTGACGTCACTCGAGAATTACTTGGCAGGCGGGTCGCTCGGTTTTGTTCTGCTCTTCCTTTCACCCTCCACCACCCCTTTCTCCGCCAAATGTTTTTTTTTTTTTTAATTCTAGGAATGTGATTGTTGTTTAAGTAGTACTGGTACTGTGTTTTCTTCGAAAAAAGTTTTTCCTGATTAAACTTTTTCCTTTTTTCTGCCAAACCGTGTCTTTGTTTGAGTTTGTCCGATAATTTCTATTGTTTTATCACTAGATATTATATTCTATTCAGCATATTTATTAACATAAACAAGACAACCAGGCAATCGTTAACAAACTTGTGGTTCCTAGAGACAGAAAAGACGGAGTAAGGAGGTCACTGATGGTTTCAGGACAGGTCTTATGGATCGACATCACCGAAACTGCAAAACGCTCTCCATATATGAGCACATTTAGAGACAACATGCAACAGCTTTAATCGTTGCATGTTGACTGATTTGGACTAGGGTTATGATTATGATTTTTGGCTAATTAGTAAAACATTTGTTCATTTTTTTTAAAAATTGATTTATTTTGTTCCCGTGACCACCTACCACCCCGCATAGACTTAAATGTTTTTGTATCCTAGGCTAGACAGACAGCAATTAGTTCATGTTCCTAGCAACGGACGGATCCTCGAAGTTCCGTCAGCTGGCCAGAGTGGGAGATCGGGTAACTGCTGCAATTAAGTTAGCCGGCAGAGGTCAAGTACCAGGGATGTGGGATAGGGGTTAACAAACATTGTAAATAAGACGAACGCACGCTAAAAACTTGTTACCAAATCTATATGTTAACTATTGAAGATGTTATGTTACTGATTTTGCTTACTAACAGTGCTAGACTCGACTTTGACGTAAGATTGTTCAACATAGTAACCCGACCTGGGTCATATGATGGACACGTTTGTCTGTATTCCACGTCTGAGAACTCATAACATAATAGATACATAATAGAAGAAGAAGAATGTAATAGATACATAATAGCTTTTAACCACAAGGCTCTGCAATGTTGTCTTCATGTGCTTTATTTTCAAATATCTGAAGTCCATTCATGCTTGAACCAACAGAAAAATTAACCATGGGGCAAGTAATATTTCTTTCCTTCTTGTGAGCATGTGAGCATCCATTTTTTCTGAGTTTAAGGCGCAGAAATGTAGCCCAAAGAAAGAAGGTTTTGTGCCATCTTGAATCGCCGGATAAGTCTCGTGGTTTCTCACCAAACCACACAAGAATATAGCACTGATTTTTCGTTTAGACTGAGAATTTACGAGGATTGTTGAGGAACTTTCCACTTGGTACGTACCAACCTGGTGTCATGTCTTTGCTCACTTAATTGGAACCGACAGTTACACAATGGGATGAATATGAATTTATTGTAGGCTAGTCTTGTTTGTTTCATGGCTATTTTCCAATTCCATGGCCAAAGTAATAGTGGGATGTGACATTGTCGTAATACAATAGATTTCTTGAAATTGTTTAACTTGAGGAAAGCCAAGCCTGACCTCATGTCGGATGAAGAAACCGATGAGGAGCGGGAGAAGACATGGGTGGTCAGGCGACCATCCTAGCGGTCAAAGCGACTCACCAGGATCATTGACCGATGCCAGCCGACGGTGGAAGCCCTGATTGCAAAGAACCCTCATGCTAGATACACTAGGATAAGGTCTACCGAACCTAGCAAAAGAGATGTGCCAGACGTACACTATGTAGGGAAGGGATACCTGAATGTTGGGCAGGGGGGTGTAGATAACAGTGAAGCACAAGAGGAAAGTGAGTTACAGGAGGGAGGTGAGGTAGTGCAAGAAAGTGAGGTGGAAGTGAAGTAGTGGAGGAAAGTGATTTATCGGAGGGAAGTGACGTGTCGGAGGGACGTATGTGGTCAGAAGACGAGGGAGAAGATGACATGGAAGATGGAGTACATCCACTTAGAGATGAGGAGACTGAAGAGGATAGTGACAGTGAATTTTTGTTAATGTCATTGAAAACTACAGTGCATACCTTTCTGTCCTCTTTCTTTGGAAATAGGTTTCTACGTGCAGTGAGCAACAGATCTAGATAGTGTTGGCTAATAGTAAACATATTGAGTGCTGGAAAAATCCACTGACACCTAAGACATTCATTTCTTAACCCAGGTACACTGTAGAGCATGCAGCAGTAACAGCACTGACAGATTCCAGCCTCACAAAAAGCGTTAACACCATCGCCTCCCTAACACCGAAGGAAGAAGAGAACAAACAAGAACGTGCCACACAACTAGGTCACTTTTTTCTTTATTTTTGCTCAATGTGTGAGTAAATTGTCCCAATTGAGTAAAGTTCTACTATAAGACCACCTATTACACTTATGACTGATTACATGATCACACATAATTTTACTTGTACTAATCAACACAGCTGCTGAAGGATTCTACAAGAACTGGGCAGCACCAGAGAAAAGGCAATGTGGAACCCAACGTGGTAAGATTCTGCTGTTGATGCTTTTAACTATGAAATAGTTTAGTGCTCATCATATTGACTGAAGATTTAAAAAAAAACATAACCAAGGAGGTTTTACGTAACAAGTAATGTCCTGTAAATGTTTTCTTTCAGTTCAAGGAAGAAGACGGACACTAAACAGTGAGTTGACCTCTGTGTCAACCTGGCTTTCAAAATGGAAACTAGAGGCTAATATAGACAAGTGCAAAGTCATGTTTATTACGTCTCGCGCCCTTCCACGATCGATTCCTCCTGTGATCCTAGGAGGAACTGTTTTACAGGTTGTCACCAGTCATAAACACCTAGGCGTCACTGTCACAAATACCCTGTCCTGGTCAACACACGTAGAGATCATCTCAACAAAGGCTAGGCGATCATCCGGACTACTATGTGCTCTACGGAAGAAGATTCCGAAGAATCTACTTCTCAGGCTATACACTATGATCACAAGACCAAGTCTAGAGTATGCTGACATTGTCTGGGCCGGCCTTACCAAACGTGACCAAAAGATTCTGGAATCTGTCCAGTATCAAACCACCAGGATTATCAGTGGCCACTTCGGACTACCGTACCCTTCATACGAACGTCTCTACTCCGAACTATCCCTACCGTCATTACAGTACCGACGCAAGTTCCATACGGCAGTAACCATGTACAAACTGTTGAATGGACGTTGCCCCCCACACCTGCAAAGTCTGCTTCCTCATGCACGAGCGTCTGCTATCGACTCCCGCTACCCCCTAAGAAACAGTGAACATTTGACTACTCCTGCATTCAAGACTACACGATCTCAGAGAACATTTGTTAGCAGAGCAATTTCCCTCTGGAACTCTCTCCCCAGTAGTACCCGTACAGCTAGCACCATCAGCTCATTCAAAAATAGACTGCGCACGTCGCCTGATAACAAATACTCTGTAAACGCTTGATAAAGTATATCATAGTTTCCTAATAGTCATTGTATTACTGATAGTAGCTATTGATGGCAACAACTACTGTTCCTACTGAACGATCTGCACTGTAGTACGTATACATTATAGCGTTCAAACGTGTTAATCGCTGACTAACTAGCCTTATATAGATAACCGAGTAATATCATTTGTATCATAGACTGACATTCTAGATCGTACGACTGCTAGTCAAGCTGTAAACACGGATCACCTCTGTAGTCAAAGTTACATGTATCGTTAATACTGTTGTATACTATATACTATTGTATAACGTATATTGTAATGTTACCAGGGCTAGCCCTTGATAATAGCCTCAGGCTAGTTGGGTAGCCCTGGCTGTATTTTTCATGATTATACAGCCGAATAAATCAAATCAAATCAAGACGGACACATAAGGGTCAGCAATGTGCAAACGGCTTATGCCACCAGCGTGCAGCACTGAGATGTGGAGCCAAGAAGTGTAGACAGTGCTGCAAGAAATCACTCAGATGTTGTGATGTGGGAGGTCATAGAAGTGCCAAATACAAGCTACAAGAGATCGCACAATGTCCTCTCCGTGCATAGCTTAGTTGTTGAACCACGCTTTCGTTGAACATGGCAGAACCACGTTTTCGCTTGCCGCCTTCCTTCGACGGGACAGGGGACTTCCAGCTCTGGGCCCAGCAGTTCGACGTGTGGGCCGACGCCCAGCAGCTGGACCAGGCCGCTCGCCTCCGCCAATTCCCAACTTACTTCACCGATCCGGCCTTCAGTTACTATGCCGAGCTGCCAGACGCCACGAAGGCCATCCTGCCTCTCCTCCGTGCCGCCATGGTAGGACTTTTCGGCCGCCCCATGCTGCTGGCTGAGTTTCGTCGCGCCGCCAATGCCAGACCACGACGCCCGGGCGAGAGCCTGTGCATAGGTAGTTAGCGGCTCGGCCTATACGTAGCACAAGTATCCAATAAGTTTCATTTCTGCAACTACAGTTCTGGGTACCTCGCAAGTGTCACTTTTACAAGTACAATTATTAGGCTATAACACAATGTATTTGCTCATTTTGGTACTTTATCGTCAGGTTGACCATCCCTGCAGAAGAAAAAAATTCTTGTTTTTTTTCTGAAATCAGGCGAAAATTAATGGGCGCGCTGATGTCATCCAGAAAATTTACATGCCGTGGCCTTAATCTGGGTAACGATGTCAACTTTTCACAATTCCCTCTTCGGGCCTATGAGAAAGCGGCCCAGTTCATCAGGGATAGGGGAGACAAAAAGGGCCACAATCACCTGCCCGTTATGAAGATCACATGGGAGAACATTCTCATCGATACCATGCACATGTATGTACCTGTAGATGTGACTTGGGTTGAAATACACTTTGTGCAATCCAAAATGCAATGCAAGTATCATCGTTTATGTTCAATAAAGCTTTCTTCATAAACCTTTCTTTTCCAGAAATCTCAGGATAGGTGGAAAACTTCTCACACAGGTATGTTGTTGAGATTGTTTGGCAAGTCAATCATAATAAGAAATAGTCTACTTTTCCAGTACCAGTTTATTAGATAAATAAATAAAAAAACGTAGTTCTTTCACTGTGACTAAGTGACATCCAAGACAAAGTGTATTTTCTTTTATATTTTAGCTGATTGGATGGGCCATTGATCAGAACTGTGCTGCAAAGATGGACGGTAACAGGCTGACTTCGGGTGCGCCTGAACATTGTCATTACCGGACATTCTTTCGTTTACTGGCTGGAGTCCTTTTTCGGCGTCACAACACAAACCTACTAAGGAACCATCACTGATACATTCAAGATGCTGAGTTACATTAAAGCAGCACGTCAGCTGTTTTGGGCAATTGCAGATCACATTATCCCCAAGCCCAACATCCTTCCCCGCCCCTTCGCAGCTGCTGACACCAATTGAAAAGATGTAGATGCATACTCTTCACCTAAAACAAGGACTTGGTTTGCTGTCCGAAGTGCCAGGAACCCAGAGTCTCCAAGTCATCCATACATCCCCATTGACACCCGTCTGAAGCAATGGATGTCAATCCCGGAAGTATCAAAGGCGTTACAAATACACCTCACTCCAGTCCGGCGTGTAAGTGTAAATTGCTTCCTTCCCACTGTCCGACCACTGACCCAGTCACTGAGTGTTCAAAATGTCGCTCCATTGTTGGAACATTTTGGAAACTCATACAAATAATGTATTCGACGCCCATGTCGTCCGACATGGGAGTTGTTTGTAGAAATATATGAGGAATGACTTGACCGCTTACAGGACCTAGCAGACCATCTGACATGAACCCATTTCTGTCTCTACATGTCGACGAGTTGCTGGAACTGGACAAGGGGGTCATGATGTACGATGGGTACCGGAAAGAGGTGTTCCTAATGCGAGCAGAGCTCCTGTGCACCATCACAGACATAACACTGCTTTTGCAGCAGATGACATTATCAAGGTTTGTGCTGCATCATTAAAACATCACAATCTACATTATTACGAGTATATCAATATCAGAAATATCACAGAGTGAAAAAATCGGGCGGGTCATTAACCCTTGATTATTGCACGTATATAGACTTGCAAGATTCACCACCACAGAATCCTTCCTCTGGATGATCGAAGGTCAGCAGGCCCTGCTTATTCATACGCTACCTTCAACAGAAGATGGCAAATAATGTAAGTATTGTGGGGTTTTATGTAAAATATATTATTATATTTTAGTTTCTGTTTGTTGATTGACAGGTTTTGGCTTTCACACTCTATAGTACAAGGCATAATGAAAGTATTATTTTCCATAGGCATAATGAAAGTATACATAATTTCCCACTTTTTAGGTCACTGTTTAAAGTGCTGCCTGGTGTCTATTTGTAAGTTTATTTAGGTGATACAGACTTTATAATGATACAAATGATAAGCATATCATATTGTGTGACCACTGGTTTTGTACCTCATTGCCAGCCTTTTTGCTATGCAAGAATGTCAACCAAGACTGTCTTTTAATATGTTCTGTAGACATGACACGGTGTGGGGTAAACGAGGGAAACCTCCCAGCCCTCATCTTAAGTACCACATCTGGACAGGAACTGGTTATATCAACAAATGCAGAAAATGGTACGCAGTTGGCTATTTACTGAATCTATGTTGCCGTTGACAACTGATAAAAAGTACATAACCAACAAGTAAAGGTCTACATGAAAGTAACTCATGATCTGTATTTTATTCTTTAATACACTTCGTCGTATCCATTTTTGATTATACTGCTGCTGGGATCCCTGTCACAGGGGTAGGCAGCATGCTTACACTTCAGCATGCTTATACTACTCTCCCTCATTTTAATAGGAAACATGCAGATGCATGGTAGAGAAATTGAAGATGTGCTTGCAGCTGTTGAAAGTTATAATTCATTTACCTGTACCTGTGATGTAGATACAGTGTTGTTTGTCAAGGAATCTCATCGCTGCCTTATGAGATGTATGTTGTCTGGATCTCTATATAAACTAAATAGCAGTATAAAAAACGTTTGAGAACTAAACTTGGTTGCCAGAGAATATGCTACATGCGACCGTATATCGTTGCCGTCACGAGGTATTTGGGAAGTATTAAAACGGACAGCGGGAATTACCAAGTAAGGCGAGAATGTTTAACGGGTACAGTGGGAACTACTGGATGCAGCGAGATTTTTTAGCCGCTACGGCCGGAATTGCCGGGTACGCCAGGATAGGAGTAACATGGGGTAATGTGTGTGACAACAGCTATAGTTATATTGTTATCCTACACCTGTAAAATATTAGCAAAATTGTGCTTGTCAGTCTTCGAAATTTAAAGATCTTCAAAGGTACATGCAGTACAAATTAATCTGAATTGGTTGTTTATGATATAGGTATCATCTTTGATAAGTTATTATTCGCTCACTAATACATCTGACACTTCATGTGTTTGTAGGCGCCAACAACAGCTAGGTGGCAGTAAAGGAGGTGCTATCTACGACTCGCATCTACCCTTCAGCAGGAGGCGACTCTCGAGGCTAGAGTAAGCAGTGATTCCCCTTTATTTTCGGGGGTGAACCTGTATGTGGCAGCGCCCTATCTAGTCCAGGAGTTCGTCTCCTGTAAGCTTAAGGCAGGCTCAGTGAACGCCGTGACACTGCTGACCGCCATGAACGATCCAGCCATGCTCCTCCTCAAGACGTACCAGTTTGTGGAGATACTAGTAGGTGGCAAAAGGTCTTGCCTGTTTGCACGCCGCAAGGATCCTGCATAATGACTTGAAGGAGGGTATGATCTAAAATTAAAAAATATATATATAAGTTTAAGTTATGATTAAATATAACGTTATAAATGTTCATATTTTATGCAAATTTGCAATACATTTTGTTTTCCGGATTTAGTGTGTAGCCTGTTGTTTTTGCCTGTGTTCAGACCCTGCATTCCGGAACTGACAGCCGTCTCAGCAACTCCGTTCTGAATTATCTGCTGACTATTAGCATTGACGGACTACATGTCAATGACTTTGAATTTGGTGGGGCGGTGATTAAGTTGGCGAGGCTGAGGAACCGTAACCATTCAGTAAGTAGGATTTATGAGTAGGATAACTTATCTGTGACATGACTTGTAATTGTGATATGTCATGACATGGCTTCTTTCTTTATCTTAAAAACAAACTTTTTCATTGATTCTTATCACAGCCTGATGACATTGATGATGAGTCCTGTCGGGGCTACAGGATGTTGTGATTCAAAAATTTGAGTTGATACAAGTTCCACATCCATCAACACTGGTAATAAGGCAATGTTTCGTGCATTTCATCAGTTTAGCACAAGTGAGAGCTTCAATCAACAATATGTGAAACAATCTGATGTCTATACTGCAGGGTAAGATACCAAGCCTTTTATTACATCAGTTTATTACAACAAGGGTTTTTGTGGGCCTGTTGGATACGAGGTACCGTGTGAGAATGTCCCCCTTTCAACTATCAAACGACACTGCAATGAGTTATGTTGCAGGGAAAATCCCGCATGCACTCATGAAGCCCTATCAGAAGTGCAACAACAATATTGCCAAACTGTGTGTTTCCGTTTGGGCCCAATGGAAGATCCAAGGTAACAAACAGTCAGATAAGTCTTTTCCGGATTACACAGAAAGTTGGTTAAACACTCAATCGTGGGGGCTATTTGTTTGTACCGACCAGGCGTACCTATTCAGATCCTCCTTCAGTTTGCTGAGGGCAGGGGTGTTGGCAACAGGTAGGTGCGAAGGACAAGGTGTGCACATGTTTGTCTTATTCATTTGTATTTGAAACAATTAAGAAAATAAATGAAGCTTCTAGTGAAGGATTCTTTGCTTTCTTGGCCAAATAATGTAAGGTGACTGGGCAAGTAAAGATCACATCAATGGATGACGGAGAAGGCATCTCCAGCTCCAAAGGTACACAATATACAAAGCAGGAATGTAAAGCATCAGACGAAACTGGGACAATTCGTTTGGTCGTATGGGAGCCTGAAAAACTAACCTTTGAAAAGGGACATTCGTACCACCTCACTGTTCGGGTTAAAGTATACAACGGCCAAAAATACATTTCGACAACACTGTAATTTATGGCAGAAAGGTTAAGGTGAATTAATTATCGTGCAGAAAAAAGACAAATAAGTAACTCTTCCAGGATTGTGACAGTCAGTTTTTTTTATGTTGCATTTCAATTACTAATATATCTTCATTCACAGCGTCGGCATGGCACCACCCCTCAAGGACCACGCCCGAATCTGACATTGCTGGACCATACTCCGCCGGGACCACGCCTAACACCACCAGCAGCATCCCCTGAGTGCGTGTCTTCTGCTGTCGGGGAGGCCCTGACTGCTCTCTTTGAAACGGGCACTGAAACGCAGGCCCGGCAGGCCCCGTCCGGTGGAAGAGGTCAGTTGTAGAAAAGGAATAGACCAATTATCTTAATAGAAGCTACTGAGTAAAGTTGCTTGTACAAATTGAGGTTATCAACAACTCCAGCTTTCGGACTACCACTGTCACATGAAGTAATGTAAAATTGGATAATGTTGTCCACAGGCTATGAAAACCAGTATACTCATTGAACACTTGGACTGTCTTACAATATTTGCAGTACCAAGTACTAAGCGTGTGTGTTATCACGTTGATGTAATTTGAAAGAATACATGCATTACTTTTGCATTTACAGTTCCATTAGGACATCCAGGGAGAGGGGTGACTATCCAGGCAGCCACTGCCAACCAGCTCCCCTGGATAGACGATGGACAAAGGGTCCGGTTGATAGTACAAGAACTATTCACCACCGTGGAACTGTCTCAAAACAATGTCTATGGGAGCAATGGCTTCGGCCGCCTGGACCAGAACAGGCCGTAGGCCATATATGGTGAGCAAACATCCCTACAAATTTTCATATTCTGTAAACTGATTTTATAATAGACCCTGATATATCCCAAATGTGCTCTATCCTAAAAGCGCTTTTAGGATAGAAGCACTTCTGGGATAGGCCTGCATCCTAAATGCGCTTCTATTCTAAAAGCGCTCTAAACCAGAGAGCGCATTCAGGATATCCCAGACTCGCTTCTTTGTCGCCGTCAATCATGTTGATTGACAGGACCACAAGCGGCGATTATTTACGCCCAGTTTTCCAAATTTGGTTCCACCTCGCGATCGCGAGACGTCGCGAGAGTCTACTTGCGAGAGTTTAAAAAGTTCGACAAAACTTCTCTTGCGCTGAATGCTGGCTGATGTTGTGCGAATTCCACGTGCACCAACGCAAGTAAGGTCCTTTTTTGTGGTCTTGTTGTTTTAACTTTTGTACATTTCCTGTGAACCATTTGTGTATGATGCTTATGACTGCCTCTCGCAGAAGTCAGAATGGAGCTTGGAAATTTGAGTGTTTCTCTTAGACGATCGATATTCATGTTTTGAATAGGGGGAGGGGGGGGCGGAGGCAATCTTAAACACTACTCTACATCCAACTACAAGTTTTGTTTTTTTGTTTTCAAGTGCCGATCAGTAAAGCAGAGGCTGCTGCCCTGCAATACTACCTGGACAGGGATAAACAAAGGCCCGGTGGCACCGACTGGGGCATGAGGTTTTCAGGACACTGTCAGCCCAGGAACATAACAATGTTCCATTTGGCCTCAAGGATTCAAGTGTGGAGTCCAAACGCCAGACCCTGAACTTCCAGCGCAAGGCCAGGAGCTACTCCAATGTGGAGGGGAAGCTCCACAAGAATGGTAAACTTGTTATGATTCAGGAGGACTTCAAAGACATCATGCGTGTTTATCATGATGCCGCCTCACACCCGGGCATCACAGTAGTGAAGCGAAAGGTAACGCTTAATAGCTTAATTGCTCCTCTCTAATACCTGCAGTTCTCCTCCCAGCTTACAGAGTCAGACACAGATTCCAGTGACCTTGAAGTTGCTCCTGCTGCTTTTTCCACTGATCTGTTGTAAGAAAACTGAGCTGACTATTTTACTTAACATTTATTTGGTCTTATTTGCTATATACAACTAACCTCACTCAGCTTGCTTATTTTGTTTCCTTTTACAACTATATGACAGAAGATAATTGCTATACATTTGTATATCTGTCATCCTACTGAATGCCATTTCCATACATTGCTTACTGTATTTGCAAGCAATGAGCGAATGAGTTACCAGATTTAAAATGTTTGTTTGTTTGTAATGCACTTGTACTTCATATTCTGAAGAAAAAGGGCACAGTTTTGAGTTTATTCATGTCTTTTTACCATTGTTACTGGTCACTCCACGTTCACCCATGTCTTACATGCATTCTTGGCTTTAGGTTTAGGGAATGTGAGGTGAACAAGCTGAAAGGTTATTTCACTGCGGTGAAGCCATATCTTCAGAGCCTTGCAGGAGGACAGGTATGTTTTGAAAGAAAATATGCCTTCCAAGTCATACATTTTCTTTACTATTTTAAAAATATAAGGTGGGCAGACTGCATCAATATTACTAACCATTATGGCACAACCCATATACAGAATCTTTTTTGCAAAATGCATTGAGTACATTGCATCTTTCACTCATTTTTATTTTAGATCCCAGACCACGAGAGGCATAGTTCACTCATTTTTATTTTAGATCCCAGACAACGAGAGGCATCTTTCACTCATTTTTATTTTAGATCCCAGACAACGAGAGGCATAGCCTCTTCTTCAGGCGAGAGGAGAATGGATGGTCCACCAGAAGTAAGTAAATGTTCTCATTATTATAGAGAATGCTGTATGCACTTTAACTTATCTGCAATCCTTGTAGTGTAATCAGACAGATACATATAGGAAAATTATAATACACACTAAGATACGTGTTTTCTGTATCGTTTCCTGAGCAGAAAACTCAGTTGGCTTGTGTGATGCATGGTCAATGTACATGTCTCTCTCTAATTTGTACATACAGCTCTAACTCATTGAAACCTTGTCCTTCACTATAGAAAAACTGTGGGATGTGCATCACTCAGGGGCCTTCACAGAGGACCAAGCAAACCTCGTGGACAAGTGGGTGATTGAAGAGGTGGATATTCCTCTTCAGTACGAAATGGTAAGACGTTGTTGTAGCCGTCAGGAACAGACAACAGACCCTGATCCTGCATTTGAAGCCTAATAGACTCAGTATATACAGATATATGCTGTGCTTGCATATGCTTTAACTTCATTTTGCAGTTTTTGCTAGGCAAGTTACAAGGCACTGTTGAACACCACAAATTTGCTGAAAATTTATGAATTTTTGATCATCATCTCTATCCTTGGGGTTTTTATTACTATTTCACTTCTCCTTGAGTGCTAGTTGAGTACGTCACCCATCGGTAATAGCCCATCAACTTCTGCTCATGTGCATGTAAGATTGACTAAGGTTGAACAAAGATTTTTATTCATTGCAAAACTATTAGGCCGTACTCTGTATGTTACAATGTATGTAATCTTTGAATCATACAACTAAATCCCTCTTCTAATCCAAATAAGATATGCAACTTAGCTGCCTATTACATATTACAGTGCATGTGAGGATAATGTTGAAAGAGAGAAAACTTATTTTAACAACCTCCTTCTTTTGGCTACAGCGGTTGGAGTATGGTGTGGTGGTAGTGCTTCCTGAAGCCTTGGCTGCAATCTACCAGCTGCACAAAGGCACAGCCAGCCTACCGCATGGTCTTTTTAGCGAATGCCCACAAACGCCCACTCTAGAGAAGTCCGCGATGCACGAATCTCATTTTTTTTGCTTGGAATATGTCCACGTTGTGCTCCCATGTATTAATCCTGAGTTTCAAGTCAATCCATTGACCCGAAGTGACATAAATCAAAGTTTTCGATTCTCGATGGTCTTTTTAGCGAACGCCCAGCAAAATGTCTTTTTAGCGAATGCCCACTATATCCACAAAAATATCGGCCGTCGCGCAACGACACCTAAACCTACCGCCACAAACATGTTCAAGATGTGTCCCAATAGATCATACAGCTTCCACTCATTAAATCGCGCTGAGCTGCACTGCCGTCTCGCCGGGCTCGGGCGGCTCCTTT
>NC_049984.1:27912214-27913900 GCF_000003815.2 Branchiostoma floridae | reverse complement strand
AATCCTCATTGTAACAATGTTCTGTGATAAATAAAGATAAGAAAAGTCAAGTTTGGTGAAGAGTTATTATTATAATGTAAATAGTATTGTTAATAATAAATAGCTATGTTTTTCTAGTATTGGTTACCTGCCCCTATTCAGGTTTATAACACTTATGTGTCTGAGCCTTTTGTACATTAATTGGGCACTGAGGTGAATCAATATCCATATTTGCACTAAGTTCCTCAAACCTGGGTAATAATAGCACAGAAAAAATGACCACATTGTAAATGTCAGTCAGATGATAGCACTATGAAATGAAAATCTTGTTCAGAATTCACTCTAAAATGGTTGTATGAGAAGCTATGCTACAACAGTCCCTCCCGCGATACTTATAGAACAGTCCCGCAAGGAGGTCACATGACTAGTGCCCGCCATTTTGAATCGCTATAGTTAAAGTATGGTAGTATCGTCGCCGTACATTTTGACCAAAAACAGGGACTTAAAATGCTTGTAAAGCACGGAAACTCCGTACACATCAATGGGACACCATCTTGAACATGTTTGTGGCGGTAGGTTTAGGTGTCGTTGCGCGACGGCCGATATTTTTGTGGATATAGTGGGCATTCGCTAAAAAGACATTTTGCTGGGCGTTCGCTAAAAAGACCATCGAGAATCGAAAACTTTGATTTATGTCACTTCGGGTCAATGGATTGACTTGAAACTCAGGATTAATACATGGGAGCACAACGTGGACATATTCCAAGCAAAAAAAATGAGATTCGTGCAGCGCGGACTTCTCTAGAGTGGGCGTTTGTGGGCATTCGCTAAAAAGACCCTCCCCCAGCCTACAAGAGGCTAGGGATTGTGTCCGGAAAGCAGGAGTTCGTGATTAGTTCGTGGGAGTAGACTAGAGTTGAACTTAGACCTGTTACTGGTCTGTAAGATAATACTATTTTCTGTCTAGTGCTGTTTTATCATCTTGGCTGTTTACAAAATGTCACCCACATATGTAAGATGTTGACATCATTTTTAGTTCTTGATGGCAATCAAAAACGAACTTAGACCTGTTACTGGTCTGTAAGATAATACTATTTTCTGTCTAGTGCTGTTTTATCATCTTGGCTGTTTACAAAATGTCACCCACATATGTAAGATGTTGACATCATTTTTAGTTCTTGATGGCAATCAAAAACGAACTTTGACCTGTAACTGGTCTGTAAGATAATACTATTTTCTGTCTAGTGCTGTTTACAAAATGTCACCCACATATGTAAGATGTTGACATCATTTTTAGTTCTTGATGGCAATCAAAAACGAACTTAGACCTGTTACTGGTCTGTAAGATAATACTATTTTCTGTCTAGTGCTGTTTTATCATCTTGGCTGTTTACAAAATGTCACCCACATATGTAAGATGTTGACATCATTTTTAGTTCTTGATGGCAATCAAAAACGAACTTTGACCTGTAACTGGTCTGTAAGATAATACTATTTTCTGTCTAGTGCTGTTTACAAAATGTCACCCACATATGTAAGATGTTGACATCATTTTTAGTTCTTGATGGCAATCAAAAACGTGCACATAAAAAGTGCAGTCAGGAGCTTATATTCTTACACACGTGAGCTTATATTCTTACAGACATGAGATATTCTTACACACAATATTTTTGTATGACATGTTTCACAAGTTAGATTTCATAGAGC
>NC_049984.1:27909820-27911981 GCF_000003815.2 Branchiostoma floridae | reverse complement strand
AATAAAATTAGATTATCTGTACCATCCCTAGCCTTTTAGTTAGTGACAAAATTTCTCAAAACCCTGTCGTACTGTATATTAATAACTTTTATTTCTCTTTCTTGGATAGATCTATTTATTATATTAGGCAAAGAAAAGATGACAAATCTTATAATAAAAGTTATCTTTATTGCAACTTAATGCACAGAGGTAATTGCTCACTGCTGAATACGATATGTATACAGTGTACACAGATAATGGGAAATTTATCAAACTTAATTCCATGCAGATTAAACACTATTTTGTCCTTTTGATTGCAACTATATGATTTTCATCAATCTAATTGTGCAAGGAAAACATGTACACAGAAAGCACTTCTCAATAGTGCATCCCAAGATGTACTACAAAATGTACCATAAAACATGACTGTCAGTGAAAACGTTCAGCTGCACATTGATCAATTTCCCAAGCCATTCAGTTCCCAGGTTCTATTCTATCGCAAAACCGCTTCTTGGATAGAAGCAGATGTTCGTCTAACATTAAAAAGAAAATTAGATTGTTGTCTATCCTATAAAAAGCGCTTCTGGGATAAAATGTGCTTCTATCCTAAAAGCGCTTCTGGGATATCCGGAACACGTCGCAAGCGAAGGAGCACATTCTGGATATCTTAAAAGCGCTTTTGGGATAGAAGCACATTTGGGATAGATCTGCATCCAAAATGTTCTTCTATCCTAAAAGCGCTTCTAGGATATCCAGAACACGTCGCAAGCGAAGGAGCGCATTCTGGATATCCTGAATGCGCTTCTGTCGAAGGAGGCCGACATCTGTCTTCTCCTGTGCAGGGTGACTTTGTTAATGGTTTGCTGATTTTTAGCTTCTGATTTTGTTTCGAACTATCGAACCGGAGATAGCGATACTACCTCGGTGTGTGGGGTCCATGCAGTCAACACGTCGCGAGAAAATGGCAGCGGTCACTTCCGGTGATTGTTTACACCTGTCCAAAGTTTCCATATTAAGTTCGACCTCGCGACACCTGCCGTAATCTACATGATCGAAATCCGCAGTTTATAAAGCAACCGCTGAACCTAGATTTTACGTGATTCTGGGAGGGTTAGACCGGCCCACGTAGTCCCCCAAAATGATTTGGTTTGTGCAAACTACGTTAATTTGGTGTAGTATATGTGATCATCTATCACAATCAAACCCGGAAGTGACCGCGTGGGGAGAACAAAGATGGCGGCCTTTTGACTACAAAAAATCACATGCAAGATAGTCTCCGCCTCCTAAGACACTAAGCTCCTCCCACAAGTGCACGTTCTGGATAAACACGTCGGCTTATCCTGAATGCGCTCCGACAGAAGCGCATTCAGGATATCCAGAATGCGCTCCACGCTTGCGACGTGTTCTGGATATCCTAGAAGCGCTTTTAGGATAGAAGCACATTTTGGATGCCGGTCTATCCTAAAAGCGCTTCTATCCTAAAAGCGCTTTTAGGATAGACGACATTCTAGGATGTAACAACCCCGCACAGAGACTACATGGAGCTTTGGAACATTGTGGCGAACGAAAAGGAATCCAGGAATCTTACACGTAGCACCATGCAGGACGAAGTAAACAGGAGGTGGAAGGCAGCACAGCCAACCACATCTGTGGCCACATCTCCTGCACCACAAGCCACCCCTCCACCTTCTACTACTCTTCTGGATCTGGTGCCCAAACTGAAGAGCTGGGTGAGAGAAGGCAAGGAGTTGAAGGTGGAGGAGTGGCTGCAGAAATGTAGAGATCCAAAAAGCTGTGTGGCACCAGAAATATTTTGCTTTTATTCATCGATTATGTAGGTCCTTTTCCAAATATGTTTCACTATGCAAACTCGTACTGGGACGGGGAAGATATAGAGACAGAGGAATGGCGTCTTGACGATTTTTGTGGTGTAGGTGCACCAACTGTCGGCAGATGACAACCGTACATGAGTGCGTGTGCTGCCATGATTTGACGGAAGCGGGGCAAAATGTTGGGCAGTGGGACGGCATTCACTATCTGCTGGATCACGCTGACCTCAGCGCCGTCATTTGTATGGTGCTCTACCACAACGCAACAGAGCCAAGAAGGGATTGCGGTGCGATGTACACATTAAGAAAACAGCCATTGCAAATATGACGGAAGATTTATCAGTGACAAAACC
>NC_049984.1:27839731-27908057 GCF_000003815.2 Branchiostoma floridae | reverse complement strand
CTTCCCCCCCTTGCTTCGGGACCAGTCACCACTCTCAGTATATATGGACGTCACCACTTGCTTCGGGACAGTCACCACTTCAGTATGGACGTCACCACTTGCTTCGGGACAGTCACCACTTCAGTATGGACGTCCCCACTTGCTTCGGGACAGTCACCACTTCAGTATGGACGTCCCCACTTGCTTCGGGACAGTCACCACTTCAGTATGGACGTCCCCACTTGCTTCGGGACAGTCATCACTTCAGTATGGACGTTCCCACTTGCTTCGGGACAGTCATCACTTCAGTATGGACGTCCCCACTTGCTTCGGGACAGTCACCACTTCAGTATGGACGTCTCCACTTGCTTCGAGACAGTCACAACTTCAGTATGGACGTCCCCACTTGCTTCGGGACAGTCATCACTTCAGTATGGACGTCCCCACTTGCTTCGGGACAGTCACCACCTCAGTATATATGGACGTCACCACTTGCTTCGGGACAGTCACCACTTCAGTATGGACGTCACCACTTGCTTCGGGACAGTCACCACTTCAGTATGGACGTCACCACTTGCTTCGGGACAGTCACCACTTCAGTATGGACGTCCCCACTTGCTTCGGGACAGTCACCACCTCAGTATGGACGTCACCACTTGCTTCGGGACAGTCACCACTTCAGTATGGACGTCACCACTTGCTTCGGGACAGTCACCACTTCAGCATGGACGTCCCCATTTGCTTCGGGACAGTCACAACTTCAGTATGGACGTCCCCACTTGCTTCGGGACAGTCATCACTTCAGTATGGACGTCCCCACTTGCTTCGGGACAGTCACCACCTCAGTATATATGGACGTCACCACTTGCTTCGGGACAGTCACCACTTCAGTATGGACGTCACCACTTGCTTCGGGACAGTCACCACTTCAGTATGGACGTCCCCATTTGCTTTGGGACAGTCATCACTTCAGTATGGACGTCCCATCTTATCACTATAGACCCTAGCAACCTAATCTGCTTCACATTAATGCAGAACTCCTGGTTCAAGTCAAGAGACTGGAAGCGGAGAAAGCAGCCCTGAAAGACTGTGTGTGCTCTGAACTAGGTAGCCATCTGGAAACATGTCGACCAGGACCCGTCAAGCTCTCAGCAGCCTGATACCGACACGGAGGACCCGTCAATGAAGACAGCAGAATATGTAGAAAGAGGTTCCTTTGGAAAGGTGTGTAAAGTGAATGTCCCTCTTGTAGGGGAAGTGGCATCCAAGTCATTTGAGGACAATGGAAGATTTGATAAGGACAAGACCAGGAAAGTTATTGAAAGAACTGAACATGTTAAGGGCACTCGAGGATACAATGGTATGCAGAAGATTTGAGATGTTTAAGATACCGCTATTGATTCCCTACAGCTAGTACAGGCACAGGCAGTAGCAGACTGCCGGGTCTTGCTGGTGGCTATAGCAGAGCCATCAGCAGGCAGTGCGATAATTCGGTAAGAGTTTACGTTGATCAGTTAAGTTTGTCCTTCATGAAACGTGGGGGTATTCAAGGAGGCAAAAGAAATGAAAAATGAGGGAACTAGCGGACTACTATACTTTAACGACTCATTGTTGTGCATTTATTCGTTTTGTTTATCGGAAATCCGATGACCTTTTTTCATGTTCCAGTTAATTTAGTTGCCGGAAGTGTAAACTTTCCTGATACCTTATCATACTAACTAGACAGAATTATCCCTTACTGTAATACATGTTACGATATTGCCTACATAGATAAGACGACCAAGATCTTGGTGGGATAGAAAAGAAAGCGTAGACACCTATTTGCTACATTTGACATTGCTTTCTTCCCTGTTGTAAATAAGCTTGATGCTAGATCCAGAGTTCCAGGCCAGCGCACAGCAAACAGCATACTGGTGGGTGGCGTCCCCGGGGTCAAGCCAGGGAGATTCGGGTAAACCACTACCTTGCTACATAGTGTCACTCTTTTAAATAGTTTCGATGTAAAGAGGTAAATCTATGTAAGATTTGACCAAATTCTTATGAATCGATATTAAAGTAGGCACTGATCTGGTTCAACACAATATCTTCTCTCACTGCAGCTCGCACTGAGCTGGACCTTACCAGCTATGAAGGAAATGTCCTGGCAGTTTGTATTCCCGGCCAGACGTCTCGGCTACGAGCGACGGCTGGCAGTGTTTGAAGGTGAGCGGTCTACAAACCAACTGGTTCACTATGGAAATGTTGACATTCTTCTGTGTGTGACTCCGGAGGGCGTCATAAGGCAAACTCAATATTGATTGCCCTACAGAACGCCTCCTGACCACACGTGGGTTCACAGACATGATGGACCTGGCCGAGGAAGCCATGGTCGGCGTCAGGCATGAAAGGTGAGAGAGCTGTTGATAAATTACATACCTTACTCTAAAGTTTGAAAAAAAAAAAAAACTCCTTAACCATGAAAGCTTGTAAGTCTTCTGCTGTTTTATAAAGCTTATGTTAGTGTTTCTGAATGTTGAACTTCGAGCTAGTTCACTCTTTTCTTCTGAACTGTCTCCATATCATGTGATCAAGGTGAAAGACTCATTGGCTTGAATTATGCATGCAGAAATGTTCAGCGAAAGGGGCACGTCTGTATCCTTAAGTTACATACGTATCACTAACATCGTTTCGCAGCTGTAACCTGCATACCTTGTTCGCTCCAATTCTTACTGCGACTGTTACGGGAGCGTAAGTAGACAAGAGGTTGCGAAAGCAGTCCGGGTCAATTTATCAAATCATGACTGGATGATCTTAATCATTACCAGTTTATCTTTGATATATTACTACGTATTCATGGAGTCCATCGTAACAAAACTACTTTGCAGGGAACGGCGTCGCCAGTTTACGGCCACAAGGGATGGTCAAGATTTGGAGTTTCGCGTGAGTGCACTTGGTGTTTATAATAACACGGGCTAGTAGTAATGAGAAGATGATGATGTAAAGAGATGGGGTCTCTCCGGGAGTAATTAAGGAAGGCGTAACTTTTGTAAGTTTGACCAACACACTGCTTATCACCGCACAAAGGGTGAGAAAATTCTCGTTGAATTTTTTACTCACTCGGGTATTTTGTGTTTGCTATTGTACAGACCTCAGCTCTTAGCCTTGTATGTAAATACTCCTAAACCATTCTTTGCAATGTTTCCATTTTCATAAGAATTCAACTTCAAATTACAGTGCGTTGTAAGGGCCGCCATCACTGACACGTTTTACCGTGGCGGACAACCCAAGCTACTCGACAGCCATGAAGACCACGACAGCCGCCAGAGCGAGAGTTCGGAAAATGAAGGTAGCAGCGAAGATGAAGATGGTCACCAAAATTCGGTCTCTGAAGATGAGGAGAGACACCACAGCGACGACCCTGGCGTACAGAGAGGGCAGCAGTCTACCCCCCACCACCGGGCCACTGCGTCCTGGCGAGCCGCTTCAACCTCGTGAGGATCGCCGCTGCCCAGTCTACAGCCTTGCCGGGCAGAGAGGGTAGCAGACCACATCCACCATCGGGCGACTGCGTCTAAGCGAGTCGCTTCAACCTCGTACCCGTGAGGATCGCCGCTGCCCAGTCTAAAGCCTTGCCGAGCAAAGAAGGCAGCATACCAGACCCGCCACCGGGCGACCGCGCCTGGGCGAGCCGGGCCGTTAGCTACGTGATGACTGCCGCCGGTTACCGTACAAACCTACCGCACAGAGAGAGCAGCAGACCTCGCGCATCACACCCATCCCATCACCACCGGGCGACCGCGTCTGCAAGGATATAGATCCGATGCCCACAGCCAATCGCAGAAAAAACAATCAGCTACTAGAACCTCCCAAACAAGGCCACGAGTGCAGAAAGTCCCCTACACCCCATCTGCTTATATGTAAAGAAAAAAGGCAAAAATACTAAAAACAAAAACGAGAATTCGTAGACCTCAGACCTACATGAAATGTGTCGGATGTTAGTAGATTTATTGTGTAATTTTGTACATTGATTTTTCAAGTGCTGGAAGTAGGTGTATTGATTGTGTACTTTTGTATCGCTGTATTTTTCATTATGTTCTGATGTATTACTCTACTTCACCGATGAATCTTAATGCCGTGCCTCCATTGTACAGAGACCTGCATTTATCTTTATACAATATATTGACTAAAAATTAGTGTCACAGAGACATAGAATAACTTTCTTCAAACTTACTTTCTAATGTAGCTGCTGTACACTAACATATATAAGTGTTATATTGAGTTTTTTTACAAGATAATTCAGGGATAGTTGATGCTTTAAGTAAGCGTTTAAGAGCTTTAACGGGTTCACTGTGGTAGTAACATTGTTGTCATTATTATTTAAAAAAAGAAACAAACTCTATCGTGTCTTTGTCGTTCTATTCTAAATGGCTGCTACATCAAATGTATATGTGTATGTAAGTTTTATCTCTTAGATATGATTCCGGCCATGGAAGTGGCCTTTCGTAGACTTTCAACTTATATCCAAGTTTCAATGACAACAGACTCGCAGCTGTCAAAGCTGCTATCAGTAATGATGTAGCGACTCGGTACCAGGATGATGGAATGAGAGACTGATTGGTCAACGACATGATTATGTCAAAATAAAAACCTTGTCTACCCGAATCCCATGACTTAGTAAAAGTACTACAATGTATTACACTTATCATTTACATATTACTGTCTTCTACATTCAAGTGCCTGTAGTTAGGCGTTGACTGTATCTATTTGTCTCTGCAGGCAATTCAGGGAGCGAATGGATAGCAACCTGTCATTCTACTACTGGACACTGACCGAGAGGTACACCGAGGATGACCTCCCATCCGTAAAGTTCCCCCGGCAGCTGACGAGAAACCAAGGGTTCATCGGCTGAGATTCCGGTCCAGAGAGAACTGCTCCATCATCGCTGCTGGCAGGGCTTTCCTGCCAGTCAAAAACAGGCCCACACTGAGGCAGAGTTTTCATAAGTTTGCCGTGGGCCTGCCCCGCCAGTGAACGAAAACCTACAACAGCACATACAACGAGTGATCAATTCTTAGACCTGACATTTATATGTAAACTGATACCAAGTAAACTGAAACCTAATTTCTTGAAATTTTAAAAGCTTCATTGCTTAATACAACCATGTGTACTGCAAGGGAAAGCTGTTACTGTACATTTAACCCTAACACTATTTTACCCTTAGATTGTCAATTGTATTTGGTTGGGGTGCGATTACATGCAAGTTTTAGACATATTGTGCTTTTCTCTTTTGCTTCTTTTACTTGAAATATCACGCAATACTGTGATTGGCAGTAATGCAGTAATATGTTAAAAGATGATATCGCAGTTAACATATTATACGTATTACTACGCAGCACAATGTAGTTTTTCACTGTTATTGAGAGCTCAAGGAAGTGATATGTACAAAGAAGATGTTGCATCATGACCAGAGTCTTTAAGCATTGTGTGGAAATTGTACAATTAAGTGGTACAAAATGCTGTATCTGCCATTATTTGAATAAACTATACGTGTTGGTCCCCCAGTAATACCACTTCTCTCCCTCCCACCTGTGTGGGCAGTATTTCCGGGGTTGGGCAGTACTGCTCAGGACATATTTGTAGATGTTTGGGCTAGCCTCATTGATGTCTGCTCTCTTGATGAAAAAAAAATTCATAACTGCTGCACCTGCGTTTTAATACTATGTGCAAGGGGGATTGCGGGGGGGGGGGGTCTCTTGTAATATGATGTTTCTCCTTGAACCAGTTGTTGCTATCACCTGATTGCGGTTAACCAACGATGGTAACCGCTTGAGGCCCGACTGTCGAGGGTGGGAACTGTGAAAAATACCAATAAAAAGTAAAAAGGAGAGATGAGTACAGCAGCAGAACTCATGTTTTTGTTCGATCCTCGCCTCAACCAAGCAGCTCCTTCCCGGGAAATAACTGTTGGATAAGGCGAGAAGTATCTGCAATGATGTCTTTACAACAGAGAAGATGGCGTACAGAGCTCAGTGAAGAATAGGTTGGGGCTCCTGGACTTGACGCAAACAAGGTCGAGGCTATTATAGGTAAATTATACTATAATTATTATATTATAATATATGTATATTATGAGATGCAGCAGGGAACAACACCAATGCCTCGCACTGCACACACCCTCGTCTCTGTCTAAGAAACACTTGCCATCCTTTTTGGCGGGTTGGAGATGCCTCAGAGACAAAGACGGTTTATGTCCTTTGCTCAGACGATTTTACAGCCTACATCATGCAACCAACACCTGGACAACACTACCTCTCCCCAAAGTGACTCCCCGTGCCTACCACCCTGCTGCATATGTGGTGGCCTCATCAGAGCTTATTGTAGTTGGAGGGGTTTCATACAGTGGCACGATCCCTTCTGAAAGATTTCTGTTAGAGATCACTGGTAGCAGTGGGCAAGATTGCATCCACTAAAAGTGAACGAGTGGTATGTATTGAAAAATTGTCAAGATTGCAGTGGGCAAGATTGCATCCACTAAAAGTGAACGAGTGGTATGTATTGAAAAGTTGTCATCCCCATCTTTAAAAATGGCTGTGTAGATATTTCTGGTAGTTTGTACCTGAACCAGATTCTGTGCAGACTTGATGACTTGCCATAGAGACTGTTTAAGGATAAAAACGACATCATGCGATTGGTTGGTAGATACTATACATCAGTCATGATGACAACAGTGTCCGCCTACTCCAGTCGCGTCATTCTTTCACATCCAGCTTTGATACGATTGACGTTGCGATTTTGTTGGTCCAAATCTTGAAAGTTCAGTGTACGCATAGCCCTGGCTAAAACTTGGGCAGTTGTTGAGTGGGAGGTGGATAAGTAATTCACGGCCATCCCTGTGGAGGACATGCCAGACTACCAATGAAAGGTGGATAAATACACCAAGACGAAAGCCTTCTGGTAAGAGGAGACAAACCCTCTTCCCAACTTCTCAACATGACTGTGCTTTTAACAGGTAAGAATAATTTTATTTACAGTTGGCCTGGAAGCGGCTTTGTCCAGAGGGAGTGCCCTCGCACTGGGGACCCGAGGGGTCTTACTGGCAGGACACCATGAAAGCAACTATCAAAACCCTCCCCAACTTGAAGGCCAAGAGCATCTTCAGCTAAAAACAGTGGGCCATCAACATCCTGCAGCTGGATGACTATTTAGTCCATATAACAGAGATGGTGAGGCGGGATTTGCTGTTAGTGTATATGGGTGGGGGCATCACAGGAGACGTACAGGTTAACGACGCCAACCTGCATCATAACCTCAATGCCACATACAGATACGAGATACGCGCCCCTTAGACACCGAACCAGCCTGGAGCTCTCCTCTGACTCCTCACACTGTGGATAATAAGAATGGTATGAACATCGTATCTATTTATTCTTTGCCAATCTTCTGTCTGCACACAAACATAATCTTGGTGTGTGTGTATCGATAAGTCGATAGTATAGACCATTACCAATGCAGATCGACAACGAGCAACCAAAGACGCGCAATGGGATAACAATCAAATTATTAGCAGAGATAGTGGCTTCCGGTTTCTGTGTGAAGCGTAACTATGTATAGCGGATGAAAATATTTCGCATCGAACTTGTATATTCATTTACTGGTCGTCGACGAAATTCATAACAAAGTAAGTCATCCAGATTGTGACAAGGAGACAACTTTTAGTTTAGGGCTCACTGCAAACGTAAAGTCCCCCCATGCATTTCCTACTAAGCACACGTGCTGCAAATTATTCTGGCAAGGGACAGTACGATACCTATGGTAGGAGGGGGGGGAGGGGCTTGATACGTTGGAAGTACAATCAAACTTAACTCAAGCTAAAAAATATAAGTGGTCAAGCAACCTGTCAGGGTATGGCCCTTGCAACAAAATTGAACTACACTTTGCTAGGATGCACCTTTAGAATACCTACATAAATAATTTGTGACATTCAAATACGTCCATCGAATTCCTTACGTGTTCGTAAGGCGACGATACTAAAACTTACGAACGACAGAAAGTTTGCCGCCTTTTGGCACGCAGACAGACAGTGATGCACTAGTTGTGCCCGTACCTTTAAGTAATGCCTAATGCACACGCTACAGGTTCCCGTAAAACGTCGCAAGTGCATTTCACGACAACCGCAGACTGGACTCAATCCTTAACCTGACCGACATCTATCGCACTGAAATCATCCGACTGTAAGTCATCTGATGCCACATATATACCAGTGTAGAATTTGTATAAAGCCAGGAAAGAATGATCCCTGGTTTACAGATCGAGGCGGACCTGGTGACCAATCAGCTCTCCCTGAAGCTGTGGAACTGTGTCCTGGAACCGATGCTGGAGGACCTGAGACCGGTGTGACAGCGATCTCGCCCCCCCGTGATCTCGCCCCCCCGGGGGCGAAATCACTAGCGATCTCGCCCCCCCGGGGCGAAATCACTAGCGATCTCGCCCTCCCCGGCTAGTGATCTCGCCCCCCTACCTCGCCCCCCTTTAGCGATTTCGCCCCCCCCCCAAAAAAACGGGTTTACATGACATTTTAGAAGTTGATTGGTATAAATCACAAAATGCAGTTTCAGAATGATGTATGTACACGAGTTTGATACATAACTCCATTCATAGTATCAATATTAACGTAATTACATGGTAATAAGATAGTTGAACTTGTTTCAGACAAGGAGGGTTGGGTCCCTTGTATTCCAATTATTGCATATACCTGAGTCTTGACATAAGATGTATTTCATTGTATTCACCTGTCCTCAAGCAACCTATATATCTCCAATATGAAGTCTCTACCATGAAGTGACCACAAAATAACTATGTAATGTCTTTATTAATTATGCAAATATTAGGTATTAATTAGAATAACGCACATTTTGGTATATGCACCTGGCCAAGGGATATCTTTACCTCCAACATGACTGTTTTTTTCTAGTATTTAGGAAATGATGCATTTACCCGTGTTTCTTAAGATTGGACAGGTACTTTACCAGTGTTTGTGTAGCATTTAGCAACAGCTATATCAACTTGCGCGTAGATAGTGTTTATAATGAGAAACTATTATTCACGTGTGTTTTTGTTAGTGCTTTGGAAATGTTTCCAGCACAAGAAAGAAAACACTGTGACAAATTGAAAACATATAGCTGACGTATTCCGTACCATAGACGGTGTTGATTTATACGTTCGCAGTAGCACTGTTTTTATGCCACCTCAGCTGCAAAAATTGTCTTTTTCATTTCAATGTTATGTTTGCACCGAACAATATAGTATCGACTTTCGAGGTATGACATCTTACGGTACGGTAATAAGGTGCCATGTAGGTACCAGGTAACACACCATATACATTACTCCCCAGGTGCAGTATAGTGCCAGGTAGCGCACCTGTAATATGTAGTAACCAGCTGCTTTGGGGGGGGGGGGGGCGAAAACGCTAAAGGGGGGCGAAAACGCTAGTGATCTCGCCCCCCGGGGGGGGCGAAATCCCAGGGGGGGCGAGATCGCTGTCACACCGGACTACCTAGGGAACAAGAACGACACTGGGCTCCACTGCATTCTGGATGGTGTTCCACAGCTGTGGCCAATAACTCCTCTGCCGGCTAAACTCCTTCCCATTTGCCACAGCAAGATCTGCTTGGAGATTACCTAGAAGTGCAGTAAGGACCACATTGGAGCAGCAACCTGAGAGAGTCGCACTGATGCGAATCAATAACACCGACACACACAAACACAAGTCCACAATGCATTTGAGCAAATAGATAAAAAAAATTAAAAAAAATTAAAATTCATAGTTTTTGTACCTAGAGACTTATTTGTAACTGTAATAAATTTATTTGTAACTGTTGTAAAATGATATTTCAAAACTTTGGCTAAAGCTGATGGCAATTTCTACCCAAAAATGATTAATTGACAATGTCATACAATGTAGATAATATTGTTTACTGATTAGTTAATTGCAGCTCAGCTTACTAGCTGTTGATATCCACGCCATGGCTGAACCACGCTTTCGCCTACCGCCTTCATTCGACGGGACCGGGGTTATCCAGCTCTGGACCCAGTAATTCAATGTGTGGGCCGACGCCCAGCAGAGGAGGAAGAGAGCCGGTTCATGTGGGACGTAGAGCACCAAAGCACATCATCAACTTTGAAGAAATTGGTCCACAAGAGAAAGAGAAAGGGCAAAAACGGTGCAATCTTGGAAATCACACGAAAGTCGATCGAGTGTATGTTCTCCGGAAATTCTAGGGAAGAAGCAGAGAGGGCGAAGGAGGAGATGGCTCAGAAAATCAGAGTCATGAAGAAATTGATCTGTGATGAAGAGGACACCACGACGACGGAGATGTCACGGCACTGCTGGATCTCTATTTGTCCACACACAAACTGTCCTTGTCGTCAGGTCCTCGTGCCCTTCCCCAGTACCAAGTCTGCAGAGAAGACAAGCTCGACCAACAGCTGGTGGTGCTGGTGGACTCCGTGCGCAATCTTGCCAAGTCATTTTCACGAGCATGGCAGAAAGTCAAACTGAAGATGACGACAAGGACGTGCGAGAAAGGCTTAGTGCAGGAAAGATGGCTAAGGACAGAGTCACCATCATGCTATGCGCCTTGGGAAGTCGGCCCGCCCGCGTTGTTTCAAGCCGTGAAAGCTGCTGGTGACCTACCGCAACAACCAGAAGGCGTGGTAACGTCATACCTTTTTGTCGAGTGGTTACAAACGCTAGACAGAAAGATGGGTACAAAAGGCATGGATTGAGATGGACCCCGAGACCATCCGGAAGTTTTTGATTCCGACTTGTGTGACTAGGACAGGTGGCTATCACCACAAAGGTGACCCCACTCAGGACATATTGAAGCTTGTCCAGCAATACGACCAGTCCTTGACTATCATGATCAGGCAGGCAGGCAGTATGGTCGAGCTGAGGCGGAAAGTCCAAGAGGCATTTGGACAAGCTGGACACATTCTACGGTAAAACATGTTGCTGCAAAATAGCACCAAGATCCATCCACACCTTCTCGAACTATATACTGTTGACCTACGTATACATACAGATACACCACACCGATACGGTGAATTGACGATGAGGGGCATACTCAGCTATATCAGTTGAATGAAACCTGGAAGTTCTTAATACTCTCTTCTATTCTACAGGTTAGTGTTGTTATAGTGGCTGCTTTGAAAGGGGATTATTAAACTATTGTATTGTATTTTCGGTGCCCCTTGCTTGAAATGGTATGACAGTAGGTCAGAGAATGTCTGGAGTACCAAGGAGTTGTTTGATAAGCCTCTGATCCCAACAAACAATTCCGCGGAGATTCTACTCTTTATCAGCTTATTTGTATTACTGACAAAATTTGTATTACTGACAAAATTTGTGATGCTCTAGACTTCAACAGAGAAGTTAGAAAGGTCTACCCCGACTTTTCAAGAGCATTTGACAAAGTCTGGCATAAAGGCCTCAATTTTAAGTTGCAAGGAAACGTGGTTGACGGTTCGATCTTAAACAGTTTTACAGTTGATGGAAGGTAAGAGCGAGACATAGTACCGGAGGAAGAAGCTTTCTATAGAGTGCTTGGAGTGCATTAACGGTGGACCAGATGGAGCTGCTGTGACTGCTTTTGGCCTCATGGTAGAGCTGGCCTCCTACATGAAGATAGGTAAGCTCATGACGAAATACAAGATTTGCAGCTGAATTCCAATTTAATTCCATTACTCAGAAGTACGAAAAGTCCAGTGATAACATTGAGAGGTCTCTTGCCGTCCGCTACAACAGTGAGCTCAGTCGTCGCGACTATCAGTTTTAATGTAGAACAATGAGATCTGTTTTCGACCCAACCAAGAAGGTGTACATTCCCAGGAACTCCTACATTGATGGTGTTACTGTCAGACCATCCCGGTTAGCATCCAGCACCAAGCTTCAGTCTGTTGTTCCGGCCATGGACCTAGGACACATACACCCCTGATGTTATGTGTTACTGTATATACTAAACATATGACATGAAACATCATATTTGATAAGTTACAAATGACACCTTTTATTACATACTGTATACTGGACCGAATAGTCTATACTGCACTGTGTACAATGTAAGTCATAACAGGTATTTGACACTGAATATTTAGTGTTCACATGCATATGTTTTGAGCAAATTGGGACGACAATGAATAATACAGTTATGAAAACATACAAAAGATCTGTGTTATTGTTTCTTTCTTCGTTTCCAAGCCAAAGGACTGCATAGTTTGCGGCTAACTGTGTGGAAGACCAGAGGAAAAAAATGCCTAACTGTATTTCTTTCTCTCCCTTTCAAGGATGTATATATATATATATATATATATATATATAAGGATATATATATATATATATATATATATATATATATATATATATATATATATATATATATATATATATATACAAGGATATATATATATATACAAGGATATATATATATAATATATATATAAGGATGTATATATATATATATATATATATACAATGGTGACACCACCCTATACGTATAGGTGTACTAGCTGGAAAAATCCAGCTGGTACTCATGTCACATGCGGCTGCGCTACAGCAGCCATTGTAGGGATGACTGAGACAGAAGAGAAAAGACATCTGCCTTCTGGCACTGGATGAGGTGCACTGTTTGAGAACATAAAAACCACTATTCTTAGTGGGAGTAAAAAAAAAAATCTGTTTCAATACTCAGCACAATCCCTCCTGGAATTGTCGGTAAGTGTAGTAGAAAATCCCGCATTGGAGAAATGGAAAAAAAAGTAAAGGCTAAAATTGAAAAATCAAGACAGAAGAGTACCATCATCATACCAGTGTCAGAGGCATAAAATCCGCAACAAGCTACTCAATAGGATCCAAAATGAGGACCATGTAGGATAACAGCCATGACACACATTCCGGACGAGGTTGAAAAAGTCAGTCACACCTGACATAACCAGTAAACCTCTACTTGCAGGCTGCAGAGTCCTACTGGAGGCTAGTGGAACTAAAAACGTCCATATCCGATCAACTGAAAGCCCTCATTGTCAAAGTGAAAGAGTGGACAAAGAATGCCACCGCTATTCTAAAACAGGACCTCTCACCTGTCTTCACTGGTGTCTGTTCCAAGAAAGACAAGGCTCATGCAGCTGTTTGAAAAGCTTCTCAAACCGCAACCGCTTCTCAAATAGCAAATTTTAAATATCATCAATACCTCAGCAATGGAGACTGAGAAGGGACAAACAGACACTGGTGTAGGTCCAGGAAGAAACAGCCAACATGAAGCATTGAGAATTGGGTTCATTAAAATTCAACCAAAATTTAAGCTTATCGGTATACTTTTGCTTTGATGTTTATTGATGTTGGTATCAATGGTGTCATAACATTCCCCTAACCCCTTTATCTTCAACATCTCTAAAACAAGAGTCTAGAACTCACCATAAAACAAATCAATACTGTAATACAATAACATAAGGTATAACGTACACTGATCCATTCTGTCCAGTACTGATTAACATGCCAAAACCATCATTAATAAATTCAACACCATCGTCCAAACTTGCATATATCGTAGCTAAATCCTAATTTATGTCTAGAACAAACAAAGTCCTGAATACAACTTCATAACTCCATATCTCATATAGGACAACACAGAACAGGACGCAGAGCCTGACATCACGTCAGAGATCACCATGGCAACAACGGAGACACAAGAACCAGCACAGCGAATGGTCACCATCCCTCCACCACGGAGATACAGCACTATCGCCCCGCCCCCCCCCAACCCCCCACTCCCATCATACACCCATTCATCCCACCTCCTTCATTCTACCACCGGCTACCCATGCCTATGTCCCTCCCATCTGCCAGGCTATCATTCCCCACCCATCCTTCATCCCTGTCACCATTCCTCCTGCCCATGCTGTCAGTGTCACCCAACACCCAAAAGCTTGTTGAGGCCATCAAATATTTTGGCAGGGATGTGAAAAAAAGGTATGTAGGGCTACTTGTCGATGGGATTCTAATGCAATGGCGAAGATAATTAAAGAGCTACGCTACGGCAGACGTGAAACATTTCACAGCCTAGTTGACTCAAACCCGCAAATCAAAGGCCGTAGCAACTACTACAGATAACAGTGTCGGGCCTCAACCCTCAACAAGTACCACACGTGACAGTGTCGGGCCTCAACCCTCAACAAGTACCACACGTGACAGTGTCGGGCCTCAACCCTCAACAAGTACCACACGTGACAGTGTCGGACCTCAACCCTCAACAAGTACCACACGTGACAGTGTCGGGCCTCAACCCTCAACAAGTACCACACGTGACAGTGTCGGACCTCAACCCTCAACAAGTACCACACGTGACAGTGTCGGGCCTCAACCCTCAACAAGTACCACACGTGACAGTGTCGGGCCTAAAGCCTCAACAAGTACCACACGTGACAGTGTCGGGCCTTAACCCTCAACAAGTACCACACGTGACAGTGTCGGGCCTTAACCCTCAACAAGTACCACACGTGACAGTGTCGGGCCTCAACCCTCAACAAGTACCACACGTGACAGTGTCGGGCCTTAAGCCTCAACAACGTGACTTGTATTTGAAAGTGAGTAAAAGTAGATTTTAATTCATACTTACTGCGGTCTTAATTCCAAAACGAAGTACATCAACTGAATATACATCATTTTTTCAAATGGAAAGGTTCCACGGTTTCGAGGTCAAACGGCTTTTTAAAAATACAGAATGAAAATTTACCAGTTCGACGTTCTTTCGGCATGTCCGACGCCTTTGCTCTGGCAAAGCGCGTAGCGAGTGACATATAGGGGTTTCCCCATCTGAAGGACGGCCAAGCTCGTGCCATCCGAGCTGTTACACAAGGCAACGATTGTTTTGTCGGCCTTGCGACGGGCGAAGGCAAATCACTTCGTTATCAAATTATGCTGTCCATTTGTGATTAGAGAAGTGCCTCGGCAAGCTGTTCAAGGTGCCTTCTTACCGCCTAGGACAGAAAGACATAGTCAATTCAATACACACTGGTCAGAACACCTTTCTCGTAATGCCAACAGGTGGTGGGAAGCGCTTTTCACAGTACCAGCCCTTCTAAGGAAAGGTGTACCCGTGGTGATCATCCCCTTGATCGCCCTTGGAGCAGACCTGCTGAGAAGATACGAAGAGAAGAGTATTCCAGCCGTCTTCTTGTCTCATCTCACTTCAGAGGCAAGCCTCAACACCGCCATTCATGACCTTAACAGCGATACTCCGTAAACAAAGCTTCTTGTCACAACACCCGAAAGCGTTATCCACAAGAAGGCGACAACAGAACCCATGTTACATGGTCACATCTGCTGTTCAATTTTAGCTTTAAAATACTCACGTTTGGTTTCAAATCTTAAAAAAAACAGGTGTAATTAACATGCAATAAGGATACAATTTAGAAGTTTGTTGTCTCTATATGTTTCAGATATTTGGTAGATAGGTAGGTGTTTTGATTTTCCACCATGTACAAAAGTGTTTCCAGAAAAGTACAACTTCTCGACATGACAATGTAAAAAAAGATGTTCAATAGTATGTTCTTCATGACATATATTACATTTGTTGCTTTATTTGATGTTAACATTTTGCAACCAGCTGTTTGTCGCAAGATAGTGGTGTAGAATCTTATACTGAAAACATTGTAATTTTGTGTCTTTTGTTACTACAAAGGCATTGGTATATGCATTTTCAATGTTACCACTTCCTATCTTTTGTATAATGTTGTTATCTTGACCTGGTGATACAAATTGTTTCTGTATTAGAATATCATATATCTGCTTCCATGTGAGGGTATGAGGGCCTATATAATGTATATACATATATATAGGAAGCCCACCTCACTTCGTGGCAGATTGCCCTGACCCCTCCAGAAGATCTAGAGCGTCTACTTCGAGTGGTAGAGGCAGGGGGAGGGGCGAAGAAAAATGACTTTGACGTGAAGAAGTCTAGAAGTTGTGAAATTTAGAAAGAACATAGAATAGGAAAGGTGTTTGAGCGCAGTCGGGTAAAATTTTGAAGGGAAAAATGATATAGAATAAAAAAGGTGTTGAGCTCAGTGTGTTCATCTCAAGTGTATTCGTCATTTATATAAGAACCTCAAGGTTTCGAGGAATTGATATGTAAATGAGTTGTTAGTGATGGTTCCATGTCTCATAAAAGATGTTCTTGGCAGAAATACTGGCTGTCCCATTGTTCGATGAAGCCAGACGGTTCTGTTCTCAGTTGTTCAGTACCAAACAGACTGTGGGCCACACCACTCCTTCAGCGGAGAACGACATCAGAGAGATGACTGATGCTATTGCAAGAGGGAATGTCTACACTGTCACCCCAGGAAGACGCCTGGTCGAAATATTCACAGATCCCGTCGCCAAGGGAATGAAGCGGATTACCGAAGAAAACTGGATCCAGAACTTCCTGCAGAAGGGAAGTGTTGAGGAGCAACAAGCACAACAGTCCAACCCTGCTGATGTTGCTAACGATGACAGCATTGATGCCAATACAGACACACTCATGGATTTGTAAGGTTAGAAATCCTTTTTTATCATTTCAGCAGGTGGTAGTAGTGAAGGAACATGACACAATGGTGCAGGCTCGGTGAGGTGGAGTATGACAGTGTGGGTTGATGAGGCATTCATTCCCTGGTGGGTGAACTTTCTAAAGCAGGAAGTGCGTACGCCACACTGCAAGGTCGTCTGTTTAACCTGTGGGGCCTATAAGTTGCTGGAGAACGGTCGACGTCCTCTCTGCTCCTGACTCTACTCATCAAACCCTGACCAGTAATAGACAGATGTACTTTACAGCTTTGTGCAGTCCATGACAGCAGACCAACTTTTGTGTGAAGGCAATGGAATTTGGCTAAAGTATATTCCGGAAACCAAGCAACCATTTGTTGTCAAGGATTTCACCAGTAATAAATTACATGCTGCCACATTGTTTTTAACTACATAAGATATCTTTGACGTAACAATACGTTTATTTCCTGGCGGACAATACGTTATAAGTCAGTTGAAGGTAATTCTATTCGCAGTGTACACGTTTTCTCCCTGTTTCTACCTTGTTATCCCTTATATTCTGTATGGATGATCTACAGGCTTGGTGTCTTGACTACAAGAGAAAATTTGAGTCAAAGATACAGCTTCATTCCTCTATATCCTGCTTTATTTAGACTGGTGGGACAACCAACACGGTTTTGGGAGAGATCGCTTCTGCGAAACACAACTCCTTGATTTTGTCGAAGAACTGACAACAAACCTAGAGAGTGGAAAACAAACAAGATTTCCTCAGATGACTTCGAGATGCCATTAACGTTGAAAAATGGCAAAACATGATGGGCACAAATCAAGGTGAGAATATAAGATTCAAAAGATTGGTGTGGTTGTTTAAGTTGGTTACGACGTATTTTGAGCAATCGAACTTGAATATGAGATGATTTCACATAGTGGTTAGATAAATAGATGCAATAGTCTCAAATGTATGTATGTGCGAGTGGGTGTTTATGTGCGAACAAAACATGTACATGCATGTACACGTACAGGCATCAGAATGCTTACAGCTACATTCTGAGGAGAACAGATACAATTCATATATTCATTGCCTACTAAGTGCAACCTTGAGAAAATATAAATAGCAACTGCAACTTGAATGATTGTTTTAATTCTTCTTTACAGAAACATACACAATTCGCCTGGCCAAAATAAGCCGTACAAAACAAGGAGACGTACAAGGAGATGCGGCTCCACAAGGTGACCAAGGAGCCGCAGAACGCCAAGGTGACCAAGGAGCCGCAGGACGGCAAGGTGACCAAGGAGCCGCAGAACGCCAAGGTGACCAAGGAGCCGCAGGACGGCAAGGTGACCAAGGAGCCGCAGAACGCCAAGGTGACCAAGGAGCCGCAGAACGCCAAGGTGACCAAGGAGCCGCAGAACGCCAAGGTGACCAAGGAGCCGCAGGACGGCAAGGTGACCAAGGAGCCGCAGAACGCCAAGGTGACCAAGGAGCCGCAGAACGCCAAGGTGACCAAGGAGCCGCAGAACGGCAAGGTGACCAAGGAGCCGCAGGACGGCAAGGTGACCAAGGAGCCGCAGAACGCCAAGGTGACCAAGGAGCCGCAGAACGCCAAGGTGACCAAGGAGCCGCAGGACGGCAAGGTGACCAAGGAGCCGCAGAACGCCAAGGTGACCAAGGAGCCGCAGGACGGCAAGGTGACCAAGGAGCCGCGGAACGGCAAGGTGACCAAGGAGCCGCAGAACGCCAAGGTGACCAAGGAGCCGCAGAACGCCAAGGTGACCAAGGAGCCGCAGGACGGCAAGGTGACCAAGGAGCCGCAGAACGCCAAGATCTTGAGATAGGTGACACTGTCGCCGTCGCCTATGAACCAGACGACGGTTGGTTCATAGGCGAGGTGAAAAGTGTTGCCAGCATAACAGCCAATATCAGATTCATGGTGGCCAAAGATGGCATATTCAGGAAGGATTCGTCAAAGGCAGTCCCAGTGCATAATAAGCCTACGTTTTTGCCCGAAATACTTTAGTTACTGTTAATATTTCATTTGCATAATCAACTAGGTTAAAGGAAAACTGTAGACTATTTGCATAAGAAAAGTATTTGACGAATCCTTCCTGAACATATGTTTAGGCTAAAGTTAGATTTGGACATGTGATATTATCTTTAGGATAAAACTGTTGGACATTCATCACATGTGATACTATATTTAGGACATCATTGTTAGGTATTGATATGTGATGTTGTGTTTAGGCTAAGACTGTTAGACATTCACATGTGATACTTAATTCAGGCTAAAGTTGTCAGATTTTGACATGTGATACTACTAGTATGTTTAAGCTAAGACTGTTAGATATTCATATGTGATACTATATTTAGGATAAGATTGTTAGGTATTGATATGTGATATTATGTTTAGGCCAAGATTTGAACAATTGAGCTGTTGACATGTGATATTAGACTATATAATTGTCATCTCATGTTACATTTGCCGTGTTATACACGCTATCGTGATCAGATCTTTCCGGCTTTTCCCGAAACTGCAGTCAGGCCAGGGTCTTCTATGTTTTATATGATATGTTGATATACAGCCTTGTCGAACTCGACAATTAGTTACCTTACAATAAATGTGATGCGAAAAAAAAGGAATTTAAACACGTATGATGTTGATTATTTCACTTTTCCAAATGTGTAAGCAGGATACATGACTTCATACAATTTGACAATATATTAAGGTAAAAACCTACTTGACTCTTTCAGTAACTTCACGGTCATGAATATATTTTTCTTGATAAGTCGGCAACTCAACTCGGTAACTCACACCCACGTAGGTAGGCCTGGTGCTCGAGTTAACATAATAACAATCATAATGGGTTTAATATCAAATAAAAGGACATCACTCAGTGCTCGAAATACTTTTTTTAGCCAGCTTGCGCAGATTAAGCGCACTTTTCTCAATAAACAACATCCATTTATCGTTCTTTTAAAAATAAAGACTGCAAGAAAAGTACTGTATTTTTCTCAGACTCTAATATAATTCCAATAGGCAAGATGGACTGTCCACCATTGCATTTTTGTATGGCTAGTTTCAGATATTGTTTTAGATAATTAACACTTTGTATTTTCACACTAAAAGTAGAATGCTTGTCAAAATTGACTACTCATAAGTTGTATTATACCCTTGTCTAGCCACGTAAGACCCCGCCTACGCACCCCACACCTGGGTCTTCAAAGCAACCAGATGGGTCTACTGGGGCAAAAAAGGTAAGATATTATCTATACTTACTGAGATATATGAGTACTGTATTTTCTTAGACTCTAAGTTAATTCTCAATATACTTCCATGGTCTGACCACCAATGCATTTGTGTGTGGCTAGTTTCAGATGTTGTTTAGGATAATAAGCACTTTGTATTTTCACACTAAAAGTAGAATGCTTGTCAAAATTGACTACTCATAAGTTGTATTATACCCTTGTCTAGCCACGCAAGACCCCGCCACTTCCAACTCAAAGTTTTCTTCTGAAGTAGGGGTTGTTAAACGAGGTATTTGTATGAACTGAAAGAAAATATCATGATCTTTTTTTCACAGGTCAGCTTTGACATACTGCTGGAAGCTGTTCATCTAATCGCACACAATTCAGTTGATGAGTGTGCAGCACAAGTTGGAAAAGCTGGTACAGGTTTGCCCAAAATGCAAACTGAACCCTGTACACAATAAGTCAGCAAAAAGATAAATAAGCAAGCCTTACGAATAGAAATACATAAGTAAGTTTGGGGATATGTCAGCAAAGAAAGTATTCAAGACACTAAAATTTTCATCTGCAATGATAATATGATCATTCAATGAACATTGGCAGCTGGTATGTAACTCTGCAACAATTGCTTTTGTGTTGGTCCTGTTTTCACCAAGGCTAAAAAAAACCAACGGCATCACGGACACCTAGGCGTCAACAAAGAGCTAGATAAGAGCTAAAAGAATCCCCTTTTTTGCTGTTACAAGTACCGTCGTCAAATGTCTTACTGGGCAGAATGTGGTAGCAAAGCGAGTAATTTAAAGGTAATGTCGTGTGACCACAAGTTGTCCTGCAAACCTTGTGAGAAAGCTGAACAAGTATCAAATGGTGGTAGGCCAAAAAAGATGCAGGTCAACAAATCTAAAACAAAGCCATTACATCCCCTACCCCATCACATACCCCAGGTACATCCAAGTCTACTGACCAACCAATGTGACTGTGCTGAACCAGAGGCCTCTCATCCCTCTGAGGATGCCTCTTTAGTCACCTCCAGCTAATTTGACTATACGAGTTTTTAGAGGATTATCCATTTGATAAAGATAGGTTTTCAGAATGTGTTCAGTCTGAGGCTTACAAGTCCTATTTGCAAATCTATCCTATACCTGCCTGTTATAACTAACTGTGAACACATCTTCTGTTTCACATGCTTACGACAAACCTTTGTCCAAACTGACGATTCAATTGTTAACTGTCCTGAATGTGATCAGCAGGTATATTTATATACAGTAATGCACCGGCTTCAGACAGCCATGATAGCATGTGTGCCCACTCTAATTGTACCCTGGTTGTCGGAAGTATTTGTACGAATTGTTTTGACATGATCCCTCTCCACAAGGGCAGTTGTTTAATGTATTTACCTTCGATGAGGATGGTGCTTTGACGCATACGACACAGAAAGTAATGACGCGAGCACACAATCACTGCCTCACGTGAAGACAACTTCTAAACTTCCGCTAGATACCAGGGGCCTAACATTCGGAGTTTGCGGTAGTATACGGTAGTATACGGTAGTATACATATATATATATATTTATTTCTTCCTCAAACATACATAGGCAGGGAAATACACACATGATATCCCCTGAATTGCGTAGGTTTGTTACAAAGAAACTTATACGTGCAGAATGTCAACAAACAAAACTACATAATATATTAACAAACACTAAGCATAGATCCGAACTCACAGGCTGAAGGTAATGCTAGGAAATAGAGTCATTATAAAGTCTGACTGCAGTGTGGAGGAACGACTGTTTCAGTCTGTCAGTTCTTGCCTTGGGGAGTGTGAACGCGTTCTTGTTCCTCAGTTGCCTGCCAGTAACTGTGCGTCTTTGAGGAGGCACAAGATCGTGCAGTGGATGTTCGGGTCTTAACATGTCCTTAAAGAGCTTTACTGCAGCAGCTTCTCTCCTTTCCTTTAAGGAAGGTAAGTTGGGAACTAGGGCTGTGTACCTAAACAAATTTCAGGTACAGGTACAGGTACACGGGTTTAGGTACAGGTCCGGAAAGTTTAACCAAGTATATGTAAGTTAAACATATAGCTAACTGTATTTTCTAGTGATAAATTTTCATCTATGTATGGGGAATTAGATATTTGAATCTCAAAACAATTTCTTTGCAAGTTTTCTTAAGTTTCAACTGCAAGATTATCACCATTGTCATTGTTGATTCGGGATTTACTTGTCCAACTGTCTTAAAAAGTAGTGTTTAATAGTGATTTAGTTTGTTTAGGTACAGGTACAGGTACACAGATGTTTAGGTCCGGACCTGTACCTAAACAATTTTTAGGTACGGTACAGGTACGGGTATTTAGGTACACAGCCCTATTGGGAACTGATCGCCTACCCCCGAGAGAGATGATACGGAGGGCCCGTTTCTGTACACGTTCCATACTGTCCGATTGTTCTTTGCTGCAACCTACCAGCAGAACGTGACCGTATTCAAGAACACTACGAATAAGTGACAGGTAAATCTGAACCAGGTCAGCCACGCACATCCCCTGTTTAGTCAGTATACACACATATATGCCTAACATTCTGAGTTTACGGTAGCATATATACATATATATATCACTCTTGCCACCGAAAACGTTCACGCAACACATCAACTGCCTCTCTCAGTGATATAACAAGAACATTTTATTCTTTATACCAAAAATGAAAAATGCTAGCGCTGCTTCCGTGGAAGATGGTGATGATGACGGAACCCAGGCAACAGATGAATGGTAACGGAGCAGAACCTCACACAGTGGCTAAATGACAGGCACGTCATATCTGCACAGTAGCTGATTAACAATGAATAACCCTCATTGATGGGATACGGGATACAGTGATTCTGATGGCCAATCTGCAAGGAAGGCGGGAAGCCTGACTCCATAACTACTATTAGACAGCCGAGCAGAAGTGCGGAGTAGCAGGGCCTTTCGACCGGACACTTAGCTTGAGAGTAGTGCTGCCGCTATCTTAGACAACTTGGATTGGAATAAAGACTTTGCACTGAACATCATCCTTGTCATTGACAACCAGTGACCGGCTAAATCGGTAATCATCGTTTACAACTTGGCTTGAGTCGGCAGGATCGAGCTGCAATAACAAGGAAAAACAACAGAACATCATGGGGGCCGCAACAGAACTGCAAAAAACACTGAAGAACGACGGAACACAAAGAAAGCTACAACTGGACAGTGTGACTCGGGACTGCGGCGGCACTAAAGAACATCAAGGTAAGGGAATCTGTTGTGGGGTTGATGGAGATGCACGACAGTCGCCTTTAGTAATAGCCGAAGTTGTCATACCTTGCTATAGATGTGGTAGTTGTTAGGAGGGGAGTGTTTAATGTAAGTAGTGGCTAAGTATCGATGGCAGAAGGGGGACCTTTCGGGAATCCTCGGTTTCACATGATTGTTTTGTCTCAAAGATCTACAGATATTAGATCCAGAACATTTGCGGACTACTTTAACTACGAAACGTGTGTTTCCGACCTTAATGACAATTTGTGCCAACACTGGGCAAAGTTTGGTCTCCAGCCAGCGCCGTGCAATTGTCTGGCAATCGTTAACTACATAGACACACTAGAGGAATATATTTGGTTAATCCTCGACCCAGAAACGGGGCTGTATGGAGTAAAAGTTTATCAAGGATGTCTGTTTGGAGATAGCTCTAGTATTCACTAGCTGCATCCTTAAACATATGCACCAACTAGTGATCAACAATAATACCACAACCGGTTAACTTACAGCTCTTCAGGTACCCGGTAGGACAGGCTTAGGCAGTAAAGCGGACTTTTATGGATTCCCCAACGCAAACGGAATTATTTTTTAAATAGTTTTTAACACGCGAGTTAGTTGAGTTGATTTCTACATCCATATTGTTCCTTGGTAACACGACTGAAGTACTTTAAGACGATTAATGCAGCGTTGCCTGGGCGACCTAGACCTTGAAACACTACTTATTTACTTGGACGACATCATTGTTTTCTCCCAAGATTTTGACGAACATTTGTCTCGACAGACTCAAGTCATATGGATAAAAACTTCGGCCAGACAAGTGTCATTTTTTCAAAGAAGGTTGAAGTCACGTTGTTTCGGCAGATGGAGTAGCCACCAACCCAAAGAAATGTGCCGCATTGCGTGATTGGCCAAGTTCTATAGACTAGTAGAGATGTTAAATCAAATATCAAACCAAAATATGTTGAGGACATTTAAGGGACCCTTGGGGTCTTGTGCCTTTCTTTACGTCAGCTACTGACAACTGGGTTTACTTCCTCAAAAATTATAACGTGAACATCCAACACACCCATCTAACTAAGCTGAATCAGTCCCCACTGAGCCAGAGGCACAGTCCCCGAAGTCTGGGTTTCCATGAGGCTGGACAGCTGTAACAATAGACCTGACTAAAAAAAACCTGAGTAAGTTGGATGTTCTGCCATAATAACTAAACATCAATGTCATCAGTGTTGCATCACGATTTGATCTGCCACCAATGCTAACGTCTGCTTGTAGTTAAATATTGTTTTGGGAACCTCCTTTTAAGATCAGATGTTGATATTGGCTCTTCTGTATCAGACGTTCATCTGTTGCTATGGTCTGCACCAGTATATTGCGTTGATTGATGTTCGCCTCATCTCACGAGCTTCTGTATACAGGAAATAAAAAAAAAGGAACCAAGATTAGTTGTGTAACAATTTTTCTTTTGCCAGTTGACGCGATAGATATGTCTTCAAGTAGGTCTAGCAATAGCTGGTATTTTTTTGATAGAACTGAGAAGTGTAGATTCACACTTTCAATTCTTAAGTCATTTTGTCACGAATTCCGGACGAAAAAAATGGGTGAATATCATCGAGACAGTACAAGACCCTGGATAGCATTAAAAAAACTATAAGTTCGGGACAAAACCTGAAGACGTGAAGGTATAGACAGACTGACGAGTCGGTTGCGAGACACATTCCAAACGCTGCCTAACATAACATGGCGTGGATAAAGGAAACGGCAGAATCGCTCTATGTTCTTCAGCAAGAATTCGTCAACATAGACATACGGGCAACCAACATCTTTATGAGCATTCTTCTTAAATGGTGACAAAAATAAGAGGATTGTTTCCCAGGGAAAATGTCATCTTACTGTCCGAGGAGAACCTACCTCTCGCCACCGCCCATCTTCTCCAACTGAAGCTGCGCGACTGTACGACGGGAAATACTGTACATATCCATCCGCCGTCAAGATTGATGAATTTGTGTGCCAACAAATTCATCGTGAACATCTATATTGTTTTAATTATTAGGCATATAGTATACCAAAGCAGGAAATTATGCCAGTGAACTAAATTCGAGCTCTAATTCGATGGATACTTCTTCCTTGTGTGGAACTATTTTCTGGCGGCACTTGTGTACATCCTGTCTAAAGAGGGTATTCGGTGGCGTGGGGTAGCGAGGCTCACAAAGGGTTTGTCAAAATGCAAACTGGTTTTGTCGTGACTTTCAGCTGGCCCAAACAACGTAATCATAATAAATGAAGAATGAATAATGGTTACTTTTATTGTACATTTTTGCCCCACTTGGCTAAGTACAGGTCACTTGATAAAATAATAAAATAAAATAATAATATACATTTATATACAGTATGTCACAGAAAAGTGTTATCATACCTATGTTGCTGACAGATTTTGTGCAGACCAAATAACCAGTCCCCTGTGTCATGTAATAAACTGCTCTAACCCGAGGACTATAGAGTCGGTCGATACACTGCCCCCCCCCCCCCCCTCTAAAGAGTGGTTAAATGGTACTCCCCATCATAGTGTAAAACACCAAACATCCAATGAACTAGTAAAAACATGTAATTTGCATATTGGGAAATGCTGTCATTCATTTGTAAATCACACTAAGAAAACACCAAGGTATCGTTTAAGTACTGTAACAGTGATGATAGATAGAGTACTGTCTTGTCGGATAAATCTAAACCACATGTGAAGTTAGTTGTGTAAGGAGGTTCAGACCATATTTAGAAGTAAACCATGTGATCAAACCATATTAAGCACAGACTGGAAATAGCAAGCAATAGTAGAGTAGCTTCGATAGCGTCACCTCTGGTACGTAGTTTGAACGTTAGTCGCTGCTTAGGATCCGAGGTTAGTACACGTACATCCTGTAGTTCCCATATTAGTAACTGTAGACCTGTAATATAGCATATTCCTGTAACTATAACTAGACCATTGTAGATCCACTTGTATAGACCATTGTATTTAGCATTCTGTGTATTGTGTGTTCAAGTATAGCAAGACATACAACACGACACTTACGAGCGCAATCAAACCTGGCTTGGCGTCCTTCTATATATGTAGTTTAGTCTCTAGTATATAGATAAAGAATCCTACCTCTAGACCTCAAATTCTACAGTACACAAGGTGTGAAGAACGTACCGTGAATTATCTGCAAACCAAACTCAATTCAAACGCTTGACGATCTGAATGCATTTTAAGAGCACCGGGCATGGCTGATGCAGGAGCAAGAACCACGGCCCCTAGCAGGATAGGTTCACCATCCTGGCGGCATTTCGGCGAAAGACGGCCGGGCAGCGCTCACAAGTAGAGAAGGAGCTGGTGATCAAGTTCAACACCGCGTACACCATTGGCAAGGAGGAACTCACCTTCACAAAGTTCAAGCCCCCTTCTCCAACTGCAGGGGATTAATGGACTCAACATTAACACAACCTACGCCAACGACACGGCCTGCGCCAAGTTCCTGCAGACGATCAGTGACTCCCTCAGAGAGAAGACTGCAGCAGGTCGTACTTCGTCAAGCCTCTACATATCCTTCATGATTGATGGAGACACCGATATTTGTTGCGATTAAAGAGTGTGAAATTATTTACGCACGCATCATCGAAGATGGCAAGCCGAAGAACCTTCTTGTCGGGCATGTGGACGTTGAGCACGCACATGCACAAGGTACGTCAGAATGATTTTTTTTTAAATAATTGAAGTTCCACAAAAGTATGCAGAATGACAAGTTAACCTGTTTTCAATCATTTTGTCATCATTATAGACTCCTAGAGAAGTCCCTGAAATTATACTTAATTATAGAAAGCTATCAATTAGAAGCAGAGGAATTGCCAGAATGGCACCACAAATGGCGTCCTCACCTTATGATAACTTTCCTTTGGAGTCGTCAATACGTATGTCTTCAATTATTTTTCAGTATGTCGGGAGGCAACCCCAAACACAAACAGGACTTCATTCATGGATTTCTCAGGGACACTTCTAGTATGGCAGGCATTGAGCCAAATACTTTTGCCAAAATTCTTCACGAGTTTCATAGACAGCTCAAGAAACGTTGACTGGGCAGTAAACGTATTCCCTACTATGTTGGCTTGAAGTTTCTGCATACACCTAACAAGAACAAGGACATTTATGATAACATAGCCCAGGCTGTTTACGACCCTCCTTTCCAGACTGATCTTGAACTGTCCGAACTGTCTAATTCTTTCGTGGAAGGTGAGCTCAGAGGTCTGGACTACTTCGACCCCTTCTTCGGAATAGATGGAGGGAGAATGCCAACTCCTCCACTGTCGTCTTCCCGTGCACCAATGGAGGCAGAGGAATCCGAGGGGAGCACGTCGCCTGACACCCTACTGGCCAACATGGCCCAAACCTCCCCTGATCCGGTGATTTAGCAGGCACTGTTGCTGATGCAGCAATGGCAAAGGGACAGGAGGAGCTGACTACCTTTGTTGGCTATTTGCTGTGGGGACACATTTACCAGCAGTGATGCAGCAGACCAAGAGGCGACACAAGAAACGTGGACTAACGATTGACTGGGTCAGGCCTGGGAACAAAGCGAGTTGGAAGTAACCACGCAGAATTCGTTAGGCATCCAAAGCCGTAATGCTGTGCACTTCGCATTAGGAAACTATGCGAAACGAATGTTCAACGGCCCAGAGCTAGTCAGCCGAAATGTCAGGGGCAAATAAAACAAACGGGCACTTAACACAAAATCCGAAAAATCCAGCGGTATGAAGATGACCACTATGGAGTAGTCGCATCTGACATGAACAGCTGGGGAAGACACCTTAAGTCAATGGGTGCCTAAATAAGGATTATCTCAAGATTTAATTTTTTCTTACACCTGTCACAACAGTGGAGAAATATCATATTTATATACTCAAAATCCATTCCAATCTATGTTGGGAGAGTTCCTGGGGCCGATGGATGCAAAGCTGGATGTGTTGCTGGCACGGAAAGAGAAAGTTAAGTGGTGAAATACTTATAGGCAGGTCGAAAATGCCAAGATGCCCCAAGACGCAAGGGCATGACACTCCATTTGACTGTCTTGAAGGACTCGAGCTGGTGACTGCTGAATCTCTCCAGGATGTGTACGAGTCAGTACGACGCATAATATAGCCCAAGATCAGATAGACAAATGGGAACATTGCACTACATTCGAATTCAGGAGGAATGTTAGAAAGAATGTCAATGATTTCTTCAATACGAACAGAGAGTCCCTCCAGTCCGTAACATCTGTACTGTTGATCTTGGTGCAATGGAGGAAACTGAAATGGTCACCTTAAAATACATACAAGCCAGTGCACTTGGATGTATCAAGTGTTTGATAAAGGAACAAAATGTGACTACTTGAAGAAAAGCCAGTAAACCACTTTGTGTATTACAGTGCCTGTGTGATCAGCAGAACAATGATATGACAATACTGCTACTTTTGGGCTACTCAAATTCCCAATGCATTTAATTTCAAGACAGTAGAGTGAATGGGTGAGTGACTGATATTGTCTGTCGCGCAAATCATTCACATATTAAATTGACTTATGACTTATGATCTACTTTTTAGCCTCTCTTCCCCAAAAGGCTAAAGACACGCACTACGTTGAGTCATTCAACAATGCGCTTTTGATCTACCACGACAAGCGAGTCGCGTTTGGAAAAGAAGCCTACCTAATGAGGATCAACCTCGCTGACCTGGATTGGGTAAGTTGCAGTGTTCGGTACTTGTTGCTTTAGATATGTTACTTTTTTCATAACTATCATAGTTTTATATGTCGAAAATTAAGTTTATTTCTACATCGATGCAATTATGAGGACCAACATTGTCGGTACCAATGTGTGGCTATCTAAAACTAAAACGCTATTAAACTAGGCAGCCATATGCGAACTTCACATTTCAGTGCATGTAATGACATTGTCTTCTTACTTGACATACCATAGAACGAGAACGTGACTACATCTCCGAGTGGAGGTGTGAAGATGCCGCTGCTCCACGACGTCGGAAGCCAAAGAAGCAGCTCGTAGAGAAGAAGTTCATTTTCCGGAAGAAGGTCTGGAATGAGTATATGAGGAGAGTTTACCTGCCAAACTTGGTAGATGACAGAGTCCAGGACCAGGCAACCTGGACCAGTCACCTGCAGACGACCAGGACCCCTGGTACTCGCAGCAAGACAGTTTAGCGTGGAGTGACTGTTTTTTTGTTGTTGTTGACTATAATGGCCGAGAAGGTGGGCATAAATTCATTACTTGACCATGGTTTTCCACATCAACGAAAAGTTCCTCTCGAACTGGTACGAGGGCCGCGAGTGGGTCAAACTGTGCACGTAACGGCGCAAGGTGTTCTGTGCCAATTGTTGGTACGCTATACAAGGTAAAGCTTCTCACATTTTCTAGTCATCAAGAAGCTGCCTTCGTGACAACCGGGTTCGACAACTACAAAAAGGCAATTGACAAGTTTGACATTCACACAGCGTCAGACGCACAAACAGAAGCCGCCATGAAGTGCTCTGCAATTACCGGCGAATCCATCTCTAGTCAGCTCAACTCGCAGATTGCAGGACAACAACAACTCCATAGAAATGGCTTGCTACGCGAGAAGCGCAAACAACCACTGTCTTCGGATTAGCGCACTTCTCCCACACTCTCTCCTCGATTTTCTGCCATACTGTCAGTGTATATGCCAAAGAAGAAATGTAAGATTTGTTTTACTTGTCTACATTTCTGAACCAATAATCCGGGACAGTGCCAAAGTTTGAGGGCTGTTTTTAAATTCTTTTTGTGTGTTTCGTCACTTCCCACATGGTAACAATTTTGATCATATCATCGCCACGTTACGACCAAGAAAGTTTTCCGCCAGCCGCGGAGAAAGTTTTATATAATCGTTGTCTATACCGTTTGCAAATAAAAAAAATATTGCAATAGTATTTGCCGACAATTTTACCGTGTATAGTTTCGAACGTTACGAGGTACTGAATATGTGCTGCAACTATTGATGTCACGTGCGGATCGTCACGTGCTCGATAAAGTTTGTTTCTCGATCTTCATAAATGACGATAATGTTACAAAAAAAAACTCACCAGTACAAGTTTTCTAATAATGTTTTTTTGATTTTCTTCCCTAAGTCATGCCCGCGTACAGGACGCCAACTGCTCAGGAGACGGCCCTCGAGACGCAGGCCATCGTCCAGCTCCGCAGTATCGGAAACGGCTTGGGTAACGTTTGCTGTAGTCGTTGACTTCGAAAAAGTTAAATGAAAATGTTGACGTTCGGACTTAAGATTCGTTTATTTTGATTTCTCAATTTTTCTATGTGTGATGTACCTTTAAGTCTAAAACAACAGCATCACAAACAACTGCACTCATGAGGTTTCACTGTGGGAAGATGTGCCGAAAAGGTAAGCGGTACTCTTCAAAGGGGCCGCTGTTGTTTTATCCCATTCTTATGCATGCCGTAGTGGTGTACAGATATTGACACGTAAGTTCTAAGTTTTTGGTCTGAAATTTATTGTCTTGTTTTTCTCATTACAGCTATCAGCGGTTGAGCTCCATGGTCGTGATCGCATTCAGACAGTACCGGTATGTGGCCACAAACATGGAGAGGCGGAACCGTGTGTACCGTGCGCTCAGTGGCCTCTTGACCTACGTACGTAGATTTCTTCTAAGTTTTCCATGGGGATTACCTATATTTTCCAACAAATTTTAATCCCATGATTTCTTTGGGGAATTCTGCTTTGTTTACAAAAAATTATTGATTTGTTGTAAGGAAAGTATTCAGCATCAATGTCCTGTGATAATTGTAGTTCAAGTGTGAAGTGCTTAGAGAAGTCTAATTCATTTTCTTTCACTGGTACACATTTCCTTCTAATGTCCATGACTCCATGCTGTATTATTGTTCTGTCCCAATTATCCATGCAAAGATAATTATTTTGTATTTTCACTAGAAAAAGATATTCATTGTACACACTCATATGTCACTTGCAGGGGCTTCGACGCGCTGCTCCGGGCCACTATTACCTGTACAGCAGTGAGATCCTCAACATTGTCCGCGACTGTTACCCGTCTGGCGACGATGTTGACTGGATGCTTACCAACAGCAACAACCGTCCTACCGTGAACGTGTCTGACCTGCTTGACGACAAGCCTTGAAGGTTTCACCCACAGGCAACACCTCCACCATCTGATGTCCATTGTTTTTGGATTTTCTTCGCTTAGAAGTATTAGTTTTTCTTAGGTAGATAAAGGCTTTAGATATTGCTATAGTGACATGTGCATAAAAAACTATTACTGAAGTAACGGAATATAATATTGGAAGCGGTCAGACATTTCAGATAGCATCCTCTATCCTTCTCAGTGGGAGCTATCCGAATCATCTGACCGTTTCCAAAATCCTATCCTGTTACTTGAATAACAGCTATTTGGCGTATGTTTTCGTTTGATTAGGCTAGATTAGATTATATAAACACTTTCCCTGATTTTTCCCATCATTTTATTTCATACCCCTGCCTATCCTTACTCCACTTTGTACTTTGTACAGTCTTCAGCAGATTATTTTTATAAAGTCTTTGTACAGTATTCAGCAGATTATTTTTATAAAGTCTTTGTACAATCTTCAACATACTATTTTTATTAAGACCACATAATATATCCATAGTGTGTACAGTGTTCTAAATAGCAGGAAATTGGAAATAAACATGAGCACTATTTGTATGTGTTTGTGGTTTGTTTCTGTATATATCAAACTAAGAAATGTAAGCTATTAATATTTACAAGGTACTGGTATAAAGCTCCTTGCACAGAGCAAGGCGTTCTTCCACATCTTAAGCCTGGCGACCCTTACTTGTTCCCTGAGAGAGCCCGCAGGGAGAAGGGCTGGTAGGTATAGACATTGAGGTCATTTTGTATAATTACCTAGAATCAACACATTTATAATTTAGACTAACTTTCAACTTACATCCTATCAGAAAACGTAGAAACATGTGACCTATCAGCCGAGTCTAACCGGAAATGAACGGTACAGGCTGTAAACGAGTACCGGACGTCCCTTTCACGTGGAAACACTTATCGAGAATAACAGCGATGAGAAGTAACCCATTCCTATATGTCGCCATGGTGTACTAGAAATCCAACGGGAATGTATTTAGTGACTGTTCATGTAAGTTTCTCCCTTTCAACCAGAAAACGGGAATGGAAGGGAAAGGTTTTTACTGGCAAACGTAATCATCCTACATTACCCATTTTTTACCCACTCATGGCTATTGCTGTTTGGGCGATTGGCCAAGCTCCAAAAGTGGAAGACGGAGGATCAAAGTGGTTGGCCATCACGCGGAAATGATGAGGTCTACTTTTCGGGTCAATGTGAGCCTGGATACTACTATGGAGCAAAGGAGAAAGAGATGGTGCTGTAACAACTGACAAGAATGAGGAGAATGGTGATTGGGTTACGATCAACAACATTCGGTTGACACAAGAGGACAGAGAGCTCCTGCAGCTAGACCAATGGCTGAACTATGAACATGAACTGTGCCCAGAGCTCATCAAGATAGAATATCCATGCATTGAAACAATATCATCGGAAGGTCCCATCCGTCTCTGGTACTATATCCGGAAGGTGGAAGACGAGCAGAAAGTTGTGGAAGTGACGCTGGTCAGTGTCCGCCGAGGCGCCCCCGTCCCCAGTCGAGTACTGCAGGAGAGGGCCGGCATTTCTGTTTTTCTTACTACGATCAAAAGCAAGTAATAAACTATAAAGGACAAATGTAGGTCAGAAACCATCAGAGGATGACTATATACCGGAGGAGCTTCGTTGTGATATCAAAGTATGGATTGTGATACCACCTCTGTCAAAACGCCGTTGTAATGTTTTCGTTCTTTTCTGGATCAGATGTGTTTTTGTTGTCTACAGAGGCCCTACACAGAAGCCTTCTGGTATGACAGACCAAGTATTCAAAATATAAGTTTTGAACTTCTGCCCCATCTCACGCCCCCGCATCACAAAGGCAAGTGTATCTTTGAATTACATCTGGCAGAACATTCGCCTGCAATTCGGTTTCCAGTCTACCGGGGGAATGGACCAGAGCAAGACGGCCCTTCCCCACTTCATGCAAGCAACTACGGTACCATTACTGATATGGCGTTAAACTTTCAACTTTATATGCCAGGACTTTCGTTTATCAGCATCTTGATGAACGTGTTGTTGACATTCAGAACTGAATGTTTCATAAGAGGTTTTAATAAGAACCTTACAGTTACAGTAAAAAGTATAACACGTGGCGTGGAGGACTGCAAACTACCTGTGTGAACATAGACTAGCTATCTCTGTACACACTTATATATACACATTTAATCAATAACAACTCTTTACACCATTTCCCAATAGGAACCAGAAGGAGGAGAGAAACAAGAACAAGGAGAACGTGGAATCTACCGGGAATGGCACATCGGAATTGTAAATTGGAAGATTTCCCAATGTTGTTGAGCCTGATTAGTCATTCCCGAAGAATTAACTGTTTGACTTTTGCAATGCGACTGGAACTAAAACGGCTCTTGAGCACACATGAATTACTTGTGCACATCAATAATGACATGTTGAATGTAGTTCCAGCATATAGGAGCTCCGGAGGAAGCGTTCCGTACGAAGTTCCGACACAACAAGCCGGAGATGGGGGGAGAACTCCTAACAATTCATCATAAAGCTAACAAACTGTCTAAAACGATGGGTGGAGTTGTCGGAATCGACAAAGACCTATGAAGACCTAAAGAATTTGTTCGTGAAATAACAGTTTATGGATGCCTGGCCTGTGGACCTGGCAGTGTACCTCAGAGAGCGGGGCCCAGCATCTCTGAAGGAGCTGGCAGAGATGGCCCAGCATTTCCTGACTGCCCACCGAAAAGAAACTGGCAAAGAGGAGAAGGGGAAGAAGCCAGCACAAGGCCGATAATGTAAAGGCACCAAGTGACATGGGTAAAATTCCCAGAAAGATTCCATCCTGTTTTAAAAGTTTTCCCTCCACCTCCTACTCCTTTTCTGGATCTGGTGCCCAAACTGAAGAGCTCGGTGAGAGAAAGAAAGGAGTTGAAGGTGGAGGATTGGCTGCAGGAATGTAAAAATCCAAAAGCCGTAGGAAGAGTGGTTAACAATATAAGGAATACTAGTAACTATGTGAAAGAAGATGTCAAGTACAGCTGCTTGTTGTCAGCTGTATATAGAATATCATATCATTTACTATGTGTATATAAGCTGTCATGCTTTAATGCAACATGTATGCAATAATTTGTTATGCTTTCTGCTCCATACTTTTATACTGTGCTTGACAAAGTCTCAACCATACTGCAAAAATCTACAGATTTTAGCGTATTGTATTATTATATATATGTGCCAGAAAAAAATAACCTGCAACACATCCATGGCGAGTGAGACACACATAGATGAATACAATTTGAGAGGACATCTCTGTGTTTGTCATAGTATGTGCATTTCCCATGTCTATGTCTATCTATGTCAGTGCATGTACCAATGTGTGCAATTGCATGTGAGTGCCTCTCCACCCATGATCCCATCTCTGTGTGATGTCTGTGCCTGTGTGTCCATGTAACCTAAAGTACTAGTAGCAACTAGTAGCATTATATGTAAAAATTCCCAACTCATTTTGTATTCATTCATTAATCTTTCAGGGTACTGTACAAGATACACTGGCAGGAGTACAGCTCAGAACACGACAGCTGGGAACCAAAACAGAATCTGCCGTGCAAGGACTTGATCAACGAGTTCCTCTCACTGTTGAACTGCTGCTAAATCTTTATAATATAATTTTTTTAGATGACTACAGTGCTGCCAGTGAGTTCCAGCTCCAGTATGAAAAGAAGCTTAATCAAGAGGAGAAGGCAAATAACGTAAGTCGAATATGACCTTCAATTTTCAAAGTTTCATATATAATGTACATGTATATATTGCAGTGTCAAAATCAAAAGCTGGCAGAACAAATCCACTGCCCAAGTCATGTAGCCATTAAAAACAAGTTTGTTATCTAACTCTTCAATCTAAAGCCGTTTTTCTATGTTTCTGCATTATCCTTTTTTTCATGTCGGCCCCCTGCTTTGTTAGTTTCCCTCAATACAGTCACAGGTAGATGTACTTAAGGTATTGTGTCCTGCCAAATCCAACAGTGCTATATGTACATGTATATGCAAGTGACAAAATCACTTTGGATGGTCTACCTGAGGATGAAGACCTCAGAGGATTCTCTTCAATGGGAATTCCAAAACTGCACCAGCTCGTGGCAGGGGCACCGCTGGCAAGCGGAAAGCAAGGGAAAAAGAGGTACCCTATGTGGAAGAGCTGCTGCAGAAACGGAGTCATGGAAGGACACTTAGGTAGCAGGACTACCACTATAGTGAGTGCAATTGGGGGCCCGCAGTAGTAGGCCCGCAGTTAACACCAAATTTTCAGGAAACGATATAGACATAATATCTGACAATTATCAGACGTTTGACGTTACGAAGACGTAATTTGACGTAATCAATTTAATTGTATTGGCCAAACCTATTAAAAACGGGTATTCTCAGAAAACTTCAAGTTTTGGTCCAAAAATGTAACAGGAAGTGCAGATGATAGAAGACTTGTGTTGCCAACAGCAACATCAATGACGACGAAATGACGTCATAAAATGACGTCATACACATCTAGGATACCGGTTGGACTACGCCAAATTATATCCACCACCTTGAATTTTTAAAAATACTTTTTTTGCAACATATGATAACACCACAACCAGTCCCTTCACTAGACCGGGTGACAAGTCCACCAAGCGATGGGCCACAGGGACAGCTACTTTCAGTCGGTTGAGGTTATGGTCTGATGAAGTTATTTAATGTGATGATCATATTAAGTATTCATCACTTTATTAAGTCTTGTTAAGAAATATGATTAAATTTGAAAAAAAGTGGATCATTGTTTAGATTGTATGTACAGTGTAACCATTAGTGGGGAAAAAGGAAAAGGCCTTCATCATCATTTTTATGTCATACATTTTAAATTTGTGTACTTAGCCACATAATGTTCTCCTTGTAATTTAAGGTATTAACTGTTGTATTACATGTATGGCAAAATTGAAACTTGAAAAGTAGAAGGCACTAACAAAGGCATACATTTTTGTAATCTAAGGGACATGAGTAGGCTGATCTACATCCCATTCAGCGGGCCCAAAATCGGTGACACAGGCGGGGCGGAGGCTAGGGTGGACCTGAAGGTGATGAGGGATAAAGAACCCTTGTCATCTTGTGTGCGGACCCTTGTCATGATTGGGCTCAGGTTCAGGGACAAGGGGTGGAGATAAGCACAGCAACAGGCCGATGAGTGGGGTAGGGAGATGCCAAATGTTCTGAAGGACACGCTGCTCAACTACAGCGTCCTACACCGGTCCACTTACATGGTGAGCTACTTAAAAGTTAATGTGGTTTGAGCAAAATTATTTCTTTTAATGTACACCCAATTGAATGCAAGTTCTTAAAAAGTATCAAGGGGATGGGCTACCTACACTGCAGGAAAATCCTACACGACGTCAAGGTGGGTAAAATTTCCCAACGTTTTTAGTCCATACGTTTGCACTGGGCTACTGGAGAAACAAACAACACTCTACATGATCATCTTTTTTTCATGTAATAGCAGTACACATAACTACGAGTGTGAGGAGTGCAGAGAGAAGTTCGTTCATGATAGTAGTTTGACGAGACACATACGTTCTCATAGAGGTGAGGCATGGCTGCAAATCTTCCACCGCCTGGCGACACGGAGTACCGTCTACTCCCCAGACGATTCTGACAGCATGGGGATCGACAGAAGCACAGGCGTCGACACAGTCGTGGAGTATGAATTTGACAGTGACGCTACGTTCTACGTTCTGTTCCGAGGTTGAGTGGGGGGAAGCTTTAGAGATTGGACAACCACTCCGATCCTCTACTCCAGCGCACACCTCCAGTCCGACGGACAACATGGAATGGAACAGCGCGTTCGCACCTATCTAGATCCAGTCCGACTGGTGACAAGAGCCCGGAGTACCCGGAATGGGACAGTAGTGCTGATATGTTCGCGTCATCATCAACCTAATTCCGGAGACGCTGAACCTCACATAGTCACAGCAAGTTCCAGTCTCTCAGATCCAACAGCCACCACTGAACCCAACAGCGAGACAAACGGAGCATAAATATTTGGACGTCTCCGTTTTGGACCTAAGAACTGTAATACCAGAGACTCAGTTTTTTTATTGAAGATACACTGTAAGTTCCTATATTGTTGTATCGTTTTTCTATTATTGTATCGTTTTGTTTGTGGTTGTATATATTTTTGTATCATTTTGTTTATATGTGTCACTGCAAATCTTCCGTTATCTTAAGCAGGTAAACGTAAAACATGGAATCGAAATGAGGAAAGGGACCAGGCAGTCCGGAAGCGTGGAGTTTGAGTTTTTAAAACTGAGTGTCTAACTGACTAATTTTCTAATATTTTCTCCTTTGATGATGCCATAATTATTTCTTTAACACACATGCAATGTATTTTCTAATATTTTGGTACAGATTAGCAATCAGTCACTATTTTAGTCAACAACTTGTCCTTCTCTGCTTCATTGTAACTTAAATATTATTTTCTCTGGAAAGGACCCAATCACGAACTAAGATGAGGCAGATACATTCTAAACGGTTATATTTTTTTGTGTGCTACATGCATGTACCAGTACAATTATCCAGACACTATACTCACAAAAGACACACTGTAGTGTATGTGTTTTACCTCTAAGGACAATGAGTAGTACAGGCAACAACTGTTAGACAAGAGGTGAGAGAAGAGGTAGCTGTACAGGATTGTACAGTGGCTGGTGATGAACAGCCTACTGCTTTGCACCAGGAGACTAGATCTGCAGTTGAGGTGAGGTCTGATGTGACGGCTGTCAGTGTAAACGACTGACAATTTGTAATGGTCAAATGTACCATCATTAGCGTTATGCATTTCAGGACGTGGTTGAAACAATCTAAGAAATTCGTTACGGCTTTCAAAAAATAGGACGACTGTGCTTACTTGGAAGTTATTTTGGTGATACCCTGCCTTCGTACTTTATCGCCCATATCAGGCAACATGAACGAGATATCCAACACGTGGTATCCATCGGCTGGGGAAGGACTATTCCTTCCACACACAGGATCTAGGAGATCAGGATGAGATCGAAAGCGCGATCCAACGAAGTCAAAATGGATGGCAGGACAAACTGTAAAGTATTCTTCACACCAGGTGGAGAAGGTAGACATGGACAGTGCTGCTGATTTGGTGACAGCAGACACGGACCCACCAAGCTGTAACAGGTAGCATTTTATATAGGCCAAAGTCTGGCACTGTTTTTAACAAAATGTTACTTTTATGACTTTTTAGAATAGCTTACTATTTGAATGTTAAAGTGATCACTTTTACCTCTAGTGATGACATGGAAAACAGAGCCGGTCTGACAGAGGTTTCAACATTGTTGGAAGATGCCACTATTGCAAAAATGTGCATTTGAGCATTTGTGTAATACTGTAGTATGGCCTTATACACTAATGGCTATGTCTTGCACACTAAAAATGTCTAGGATACCAGACTAGTACAGTAAGTCACTCTCACTAAGTTCTGAGATGGTAGAAGGAACATTATGTCTAGCAAAGAGAGGTCACTTGTCCGATGCTGCCAACTGTGGCAGCTGACCCATCCCAGCCCGCCAGGATGGTGTACGACGCGGTAGCGGTACAGGAAGAGAACGTCGATCATGTGCCGAACTTCAACTCTGTCCGCGCGCAGCTGGAACGCTGCCGGGCTGCCCTTGTCCCTCCCATTCCGTACGATGTGGAGGATGTCGTGATACCAGACGAGTGGGCATAGACCTGGAGTGGACGTCGGTACCTCAGTCATCAGGACAATGACTGGGGAGCTCTCGTCTTTGCCACGGAGCGTAACTTGAAGAAGCTGCGGGAGTGCACCGTCTTGTACAAGAGCTGCCCCCGACCCACAGCTTCCTGACGATACATGGACTGAATCATGGCAGAGTAATTCCGTTTGTCATGGAGCTCATGACGGAGAGGACAATCGAGGCCTACCGTGATATCTTCATAAGTTAGAGTACAAGAAAGTTGCATTACCTTAGTTGAACTACTTAAAGACTAGGAGAAATAGGATCGATTTTTTAATTTTTGCAAACTTTTTTAACGATCTAGAGGATCATTTCCTCGCTATTAGATTGAGATATTTTTCATGTGATAATTTGGTCGGAAAGTTATGTTAAAACGTCTTTAAAAAGTGCGATTTGGGGCATCCGAGGGCGAATTCAAATGATATGCATGACGTCATTTTAGAGAGTCGCGTTCTTGTAGTAGCTCTACCCCTGTCCGCTGTAATGGCGTCTTGTACTACCGGTCGTGTTAGTACAAAGTCCAGTGGACGTTATTGTGTCGCAGGAGGCCCACATGGCGTTAGCTGTAAGAATAGTCAGTCTACCGAGGGGATATCTATGCACAGATTCCCCAAAGTTAAAAATGACAGAACTGCGGCTGACAAATTGAGAGTCTCAGCGAGCTAGAAAACAGTGTACAAAATTATGTATCAAGTTTGTTCAGAGGCATGGTTCCTTCCGCGACATCTACGGCTCCGCACACTTCGAGCTCCGCACACTTCGAGCCCTCGTACTTCAACATGAACCTTGAGATTATATTGGGGAGAGCTGTGGGAGGACCAGAAGGATTATCGCAGGAAAAGTTCCAACTATTGACACCGCTGGTCTGCCGACTCCCAGTCACGGAACGCGCGCGGAGAAGGGTGAATTCGCCACTGTTTATCACAGCTGCAGGACGTTTATCTGTCACATACTAGTAGTAATTCACCCTGTAAATTTACCTTGTATTTCGCTTGTTCTGGTCATAACTGTGTTGCCATTATTGTGAAGTACTTGTACGCTTTGACTCCGACACAAAACAGCACAAATGATTCTTGGATTTTACATCTTTGTCGGCGTCCGGATAGATTTCATAACAAAGTGAACCGCTTATACCGAACCCGTAACAACAATGATGCCGACGCTGTCCCAAGATTTTCAAGCACGAAAATTTGCTGACCGTATTCAAAATACGTTGGAAAAATAGTCACTAGATTTTGTCATGAGTATTGTAGTTTTTGGTCTCCGTAAAACCAAGTTACGAGCGAATCTGGGATTTTTCGTCGTCGACAACAACAACTCTAAGAAAAATGGCCCCAAAAAAGATGGCGGCCGTGCGCTAAAAACCTCAGAGACTTTTCGAATTTTCTTTCACGGAAACACCAGTCTGTATGTTTTTCCTCGAATCACTAGGAGCTTACGAAATCTGTGTGTTGTTTAGTGTCTTAGCGGTGGACATGTTGTTGATAGATGAGTTAAAATAGTTTGGTTTTGTATAAAAACTTCCAGCGTAACCTGAGCATGTAAACAAAGGAAAATATATCGAGGTTGCGGGACCACAAGCATGTACGTACTCGTTACTATGTCATCGATAACTCGTTTTTTTTTGCTCGTGTAGCTACAAACTTGGCACTTTTGTCGCTAGATTTTGCCATGAATATTGTAGCATTTATATGTAGTACCGATATGGTCTCCGTAAAACCTAGTTATACGAGTGAATCTTGGATTTTTCGTCGTCAACAACAAAGAAAAATTCCTCACAAAAAAATGGCGGCCCCGTGCCATGCGCTATAATTTATTTAACCACACTTTTCGAATTTTCTATCACGGAAACACCAGTCTGTGTGTTTTCCTCGAATCAATAGGAGCTTACAAAATCTGTCTGTAATGTGCAGACAAATATGAGACAGAAAGAACAGTCACTCTCAAAATGTTTCACGGACTCGTCACAATCTGGAGGCGTTTAGCTAGCTATCGGCCGTGCTCACGACTAGAAATAGTCAGTCTACGACGTACTATCTATCCGATAAAAGCTTACAGGTTTGTAAACAAACACATACTTTGAGTGGGAATGTATTTTGAATCGCATTTCTTGTGGCAATGAGGTTGCTTCTCATTTTAAATCCTGGCGAACTGTACGTAGTTCGTTGCTCAGCTGTTGTATATTTGTACGCGACCGAAGCTTTAGTCCCGGTTTCGCTAGCAGACACAAGCTGAGACCGCAAAGAGGCACAAATTTCTGCGCTTCCGCTAGAAAACATCATCAAATTAATGTACAGCATGGCCTCCTTACTGAAGATAATGTAAGCTAATGCTATCATTTGTGTATAGAAGAAGCGATGACTGTTTGTCCCCGCTTATTCCACACGCTACAATAATGAACTTTCTCCCCGCTTGCGTTACGCACGCTTGGTACGTGCATCAACTTCAAGTGCCTCTAAGATATATTTCAGTGGCGTGAATACGAACGAAATTCTCTTCAAGTGAAGTGAAGTATGTGTTCTTTAGTCGTGCCGAGTTTCGTCAATGAATTATGTTTCCTTTATAAGATACGGGTCTATCAAATGTATATTATTCCCCTAGTCAACCATACCAGCTAGTAGGGACTAACTAAAATGACGTCACGGCATGTTCCTAATTAGTTCCAGCAAAGAGCTCAAAGTACACATTTTTATGTCGCTGTTTGAGGGACTTCCGGACGGACAATTGATTTGAAACTTGCATTGACTTTTTCAGAAAAGATCAAATTTTTACATTATTGGTAGAAAATGCTACAGACGATTTCATTTCAGTTACACTTTAACAGAAGAAAGTTGTTATACCTGAGCTAAACTTGTTACAAAAGAAAGTTGCATTTGTTACAGAAGGGAGTCCTTACATAATTAGGTGAACTTGTCCAACTTGACTTGTGCAGTATTACTTAATACAGAAGTCTTATGCCACCTTAAGTTCACTGACCAATGTCTACTATTGTTCCTGCAGAGTCAATCAAGATGTAACAATCTACTTCATCATTATATGACATACATATGTACACACACAAGATATACCTGGCAGTCTTGACTTGAATGTCCCCATTTCGGTGTACACCATATGTGACAATTAAGTTGTACCATTTGTTTTCAGTCATATTCACATACATGTACCTCCTCTCAGCCTCAGTCAGGACAGACATATTGTAACAGACAAAAAATACATTGGATGAACTCTACAAAATTATTTGCAGCTCAAAATGCAGTAAATAGCATTTCAGTTATGATATCAACATTTTCCGGAGGTCCCCTACAATGCTAGTGCCTGCGGCGCTCGTCGCATGGGTCATTACAACGTTGGCCTCCTTAAAAAATTCCTAACTAAAAGCCTGGCTAGAACACATCGCGAGTCCTTTCCCCTTCCGCGCATCTAGAGTCTCTGGATTGCTTGTCGGGCGCAAACTATTTCTCGATCCTCAACCATTTATAACAAGTTAAACCCGCAAAGCCATTGCATTAGGGATCAGCATATAAGGATGTTAAGCAAATAGAATATGCTTTGAAATAAGGACCTGGTTATTGAACAGGAACATGTTTCAAATCAATAACATTGGGTTTGTTTCCTTACTAGCGTTTTCTCCTCATGTATTAATTACATTGACAAGTGTGCAGCCACTCTCCCGGGCCCTGGACATGATCCAGTGTATGTCATGTCACGTGTCAGTCATGGTATCACTACAAGTGTAAATAAACTGGATCATTTATTCCTTTATTTGAGTTTATCGAATGTGGAGGGGAGGGCAAAACGGGTGCAAAAGCACCTTTGCAAGTTGCCCTCCCCCACATTTATACATCATATACAATTTGGAATCTTCATAACAGGCAACTTTCATATGGGATGTCAGAACAACGAGAGAGGACAGAACAACATAAAGATTTTATAGAGCCTACTTTCATCCAAGAGCTGAAGCGTGGACGCTATGCATCACGGGGTCACACAATGGAGGGACTTCAGTACATGTTGATTCCAGATTGCAGGTAACTTAATTAAGAAGTTCGTAAAATCCTACATGTATCTCATACTTTTATGTACATCTAAGACGTATAAATGTCATTTTCAACCCTAACCTTCAAGTGTGGGAAATATGGGGTCCTTTGCACAGCATATAAACATTTAACCATCTTTTCCAGCAAAAAGTCAATTCGAAACCAGAACTGAAAAATGAACATGGTCAAGCCTCCAAGTGTCCTGCAAGACATGGCCGATGACCTACTCATCTTCAAACACAGTAAGTTTCACCAAAGACAGAGCAGGTACCAATTTCACGAAAGAAGACTATGGAGCCAACAATGAAGAAAGTACCGACAAAAGAGGAGAAGCGGAAACTGGCTACAGAACGCGAAAAGGCAAGAGCGATCATTTTATGATTTCAGTTTACACTGTAAAGACATGACGGCTGGATTGTAATTATGCAAATCTTCAAGTTTACAGCTAAGTCCTGGGAAAGATTTTACTTCTTTACATTTCCAGCGTTACAGGGGGCAGCAGCGGCAGCTGCGGGTCCGCAGCAGCCAGTTCAGGCCGCACAGGTTCCACCCCAGGGAGCTCACCAGGTTCAATTTCAGTCGTTTTAGCTGTTGCGTGGCGAGAAGTTTGTTCGTTAAGTTTTTAGGTGAAATTGGGGAACACAGGAAGGGTTCAACTAGTGCATCTCTCTCAGATCGGACAACAACAGGGCGCCGGAGCAGTGCTGCACTGCAGCAAGTAGCATTGTTAAGGGGGGAGTAGCATTGTTAATACTATTCCAGTATTATGAATAGATATAAATCAATTCTGATATGTAACTTAAGTCTATCATCGCATTCATTTTTACACAGGTGACAGGCCCTTGAGACCTTGTAGGGATGGACCTTATCGGTCCATTGCCAGAGACACCAAGAAAGAATATATACATTTTCACTGTATGAAGTGGGTAGTGTCGTTCCCCATCCCAGACAAATCAGCGATTTCTGTGGCTGCATAATGAATAAGACGGAACGGCAATGGACTGGATTTGCGTTTTTCTGACGTTTTCACACCCGTTGAGGTATCAAACAAACGGTGTTTTCCTTCCATGTATTAAAAGAAACATTCTGTGTCTTTTTAACGACACCGATTTGATCTATATGTTGTATATTCTTGGCATTCAAGAACTTAAAAGCTTTCATGTTTAACAATACAATGTAGATGTAATGTTATATGATTTGATATTGATAAAACATTGATCAATTTACAGAAACTGAATGAATCCAGCTTTGTATGTGGACAAAATATCTGAGTTCACACTACATTTCATTTCATTTGATGATACTAGGGGGAGCATCCGCCAATTTCAAAATGAACGGCAAAGTCAGGACAGGGAGTATGGTGCACATCCATCCAGCTTGGCAGCCCCTTCGACGGAAAACCGTGGACTATCCAACACAGGTGACATTCAACAACAGCCAACAGAAAATCAAGTTCAAGCGGGAATGCCGTCCAAATGTCTAAGTGGGACCTGTCTTGTCCGCTGTTCCCCGAGAAAACATTTGTTTTTGCCTGTGCCGATGAGGTGTCAACATCAGTTCGCGGTAGACTGTACAGGCTGAAAAACTATGATAGCATTTGCATAATGTACTTCACACAATGATAGCTCATTGAATTGATATTCTATCACCATAACATATTTTGGCTGCATGTGTTGTGACTCAGCTTTGTTCTTGTGTACTTGTGTTTGTGATTAGTTCTTGAGTCTTGATCTATAACAAAGTGATCCTGAATCTGAGATGCTTCAGGGTTTAAAGCTACTTGTTACTTTGTTGATTCCCCTAAATCAACATGCTAATGCACTTTTATGATATTATTCCCATCAATAGGTTGAACCCACGTGTACATCCATCACTGACATCAAACTAGGCAAAATGAGGTATGGTAAAAAAAAAGTTGAGTTCATGCGGACAAGTCACTATGATCCGCGGTCACCCCACCAGAGGGAGATAGACAATGTTGCATTGAACAATTTGAAACTTGGAAAAAGTTGCCTAAACTCCCCGTTCCTGCTGTATGACCCTCCTACAGCAGTTGATCATAATGCAGCAGTGACCACAGGTGCCGCAGCAAACTGTGGTGATGTACTGGCCACAGCAAGCCCCGGTGATGTGCTGGATACAGTACTGTAGTTAACCCCGGTGATGTCATGGACACGGATGCCGTAGGAAACTTAAGTGATGTGTTGGACACGGGTACCGTAATAAACCCTGGTGATGTGCTGGACACAGGTGCCGTAGGAAACCCCGGTGACATGCTGGACACGGGTGCCATAGTTACTGTAGTAAACCCTGGTGATGTGCTGGACACAGGTGCCGTAGGAAACCCCGGTGACATGCTGGACACGGGTGCCATAGTTACTGTAGTAAACCCTGGTGATGTGCTGGACATATGTGCCGTAGGAAGCCTCGGTGACATGCTGGACACGGGTGCCATAGTCACTGTAGTAAACCCCGGTGACGTTCTGGACACAGGTGCCGTAGGAAACCCCGGTGACATGCTGGGAATCAGAGGAGTCGAAGGATATGTCTTCTCAATGGCAATATTTCTCCTGTCAGTGAGAAATGTGACAGCAGATATGACGGTAAAACACTAGACTGAAACACTAGATGCTATTCAGGAGGTTGGTTCTATGGTAAGGGTGGATACAAGTTTTGCACATGTAGGTCAAATCCTGACACATATGAAGCATAGAGCTGGCTACAACACGGCCGCGGCGTCCATCAAAGAAGGACACTGCGATCTCGCACTTGAATTCCTGCGGGAAATGTACTGCCGACCAAACGATCCTACCCATTTTGAGTCTGAACTTTTCATCTTGTCCCGCAACCCGGGGAAACGCCTCAGTTACTAGGGGTCCGGATCCGACAGATCGCCAAGTCCACCCCCAGGCCGACCAAAACATAAGGGACCTACTAGGACTGCGCGAGTTTGTAGGTAAAATTAAAGATAAACAATGGCATGGAAGGTGAAGCGTTCCAAGCCCCAAACCCTGCACGACGTTAGCATGACCCTCCAGTTTTTCGAGGACCTGGCTAAAACACACTCGCAGTACCCCACTCCACCGCTCCTACCCATGTCCGCCAGGTCAGCGACCCCTCTCCCGTCCCGGCTTTAACTTTTGCAAATGTGTCTTAACATCTTAACATACATGTTCTCAATGCTGTTATTGAGTCTTGGGTATACCTTATTCATCTGTTTGCAATATACTTTTTAAGAGTTGGGAAGTTTGTGAATGACAATAACAAGATAAACCGTTTGACTTCAGCTGAGCTGAACATACAAATTTAGCTGTGGGTCCTGCGAGCTGCTGAAAAAGAGTGGACTCTCTGTCGCACTTATAAGCTGTAACAAGAATGCCCTACAACAATGGCAATTTCTTGGTTGAAGCAGACTTGTTGAACAAGGACCATCATCTATGTTTGGACAACTACTTCAACTCACCACCACTGTTCAAAGATCTCTACGAACAACTAGCTACGGGACAGTACGAAAGAACAGGAAAGGATTTTGCTATGTGTGGCATTCCAAGATGTGAGACGCAAACCCATTCTCCTCTCCACTGCTATCAAAGCAGGGACTGCAAGTCCAGAGAAGGAGAGGAGGTGAGGTGACAAAGCCAAAGTGTGTTGCATTGTACAAAAAAATGGGCGGAGTTGACCTAGGTGACGCTCAACTGTATATGTACCTGACAGAAATTTCAATTTCCTCTGGATTGTACAAACTGTAAATAGTGTTAACTTTGTTGTGTGTAGTCCATATTGTAGAATGCAGGGGCATTATGTCGACGTTTAATGACCCAAGTACTATGGGACTTTCATTTCACCAGCCTATTGAGGAAGACATCAACTTCCTCAACCTACAGTGTCAACCCGAGTGACAGAGGACGCTGGCGAGCTGCCATCACCTGGTATGAAGGCAAACCACACAACCTTAACACAACCTTTAACAGTCCATTCCAGCTAACTCCTCTGCTGGACACCAGTTGTGCCAGTCTAAAATACTGACCAAACTAAAAGAAAACACCGTTACCTACTTTTTTGCAATAATAAATGCCTAAACTTATAAACTTTTGGGAGGAGGAACGCTGTGAAGACTTGAACTTATAAATCATGTGAAGTTTTACACTACAGACAGGTCCCTCAACCACTGGGTGGACCAGAACATGGGGTGGCCATTTATCCCCATCTTCTGACTCAAGCCAGGAACAGTGGTAAAACCCCTGAACAGTTCTTTAAGATTCTGTTGGGATTAAACTTCACAGAAGAACTGTTTAATGGCAACCTTCGAGGAGGGGGGGAGCCGGAGTCATCAAGCCCTGAATCCTGCATAGTTAACCACAACCTGATGGAGGTGCTCAATGTGATGAGGCGCGATGCCCCTCTGCCGGACGACAGCCAGCTGGCCAGTTTGATCCGGAGAGATCAACTGCTGCGTACCACGGGATGGGTGGTTAACATGATTGTACCCGACTTACCGAGAAACCCTGAGACGAGCTGACCAGGGATGTACCTCCCACATCGTAGCAGTAACTCCTGGTCCGTTTGGTTCTACTTGTCCCTGAACTTCAACCCGTTAACAAGACATCCCCACCTCATCAAGACAAGGGCACATAATCCAGTAGATGTAGTGGTCCTGAATGAGTATTTGAACGACACTCATTCGCTGGCGTACATGGATGGCATAGCATTCGCCTGTGAAGGCACTCACATCTGTGTTGTTGCAGTCGACGGCAAGCTTGCTCTCAGCGTGCAGTCCTTAAAGAGAGTGGCAGACGTAAACGAAATGGAAAAACGGAGTCTATGTTCGAATGTCAGCATGAAATAGTTCGGGGATCGCCTGCAGAGTCATCTGAATGTTATCTCGACAAGATATGGCCCCGACAAACCAACTAGTCTCTATCTCTATCTCAATCATTTGTTGTTTTATTTTAAATCTCATACGTGTGCTTGCATTTTTCACAATGTTCAAGAACCAACAGATGGCGAGAGAGCTGGGAGCCCTTCCCGAGCAAATATATGACAAGTTAGTTAACTGTATTCAGTTAGATGTTCAGCTTTTACCAATAAAAAATCGATTCAACAACTGAAGAAGATTCAAACCAATCTGATTCAACATCCTAGGGTACAGATACACCCCATCCAAGTAGGGCCGCTCAAGAAGGGTCACGGTCACAGTGCCCTTCCCGTTGTTCTAGAAACTGTCAATTCCGCTCTGCCAGGAGTTGCTGGAGGAACAGCCCTTGGAAAACTGCTTCGGGGAAAGATCAATCAGGGTCCCAGCAGAGAAGAAGACAGACCTGGGTCGTGGGTTTCCACCCCTCTTCTAACAAAGTGTAGCAAAAACGTGTCTGTTGTGCTTGTAAACTATGTAAAGAACCTTCTCATTGCTGCTATCTATCTCTGTATGCGTGGGAAGCACGAAACAACATCACACATCGAAGTTTACACGGGAACAGCAAAGTCAGCGGAGGGATATGGATTCGAACTGATATGGGAGGCGATAAGTAACGAAGGTCTCCAGGTCAAAGTCCACTGGTAGGACGCTGACAGCACTGTCCCGAGATGCTTTACATGCAGACGGATGTGAGACAGAGAACACACCATATGCGTTCACTCGGGTGTCGACAAACGTCGTAAGCGATAATCGTCTCCATCACGGCTAAGCGCGGACGCCACCCTTGTGGGCAGAAGCATAGTACAGCTCCTCCGGCAGGTGAGGAGCGACGCCGCCCTGCCCCCGGTGGACGAGATTGCCCGGTTTGTAGAGGGCACAGCCTTCCACTCCCACAACCAGGACGGCCTGCTCAACCAATTCCGATAGGGGAAGACCCCGAGGAGCTCCTCGAGATGGCGGGCTTGGCAGGCCTCAGCCATACGCCTGGCACATTTGGCCAAAGACCTTTGACAAAGGAAAACTGCAAAAGTACTGTATAGAGATAATTGATAGCAACCATCGGTTAGACGCCAGCGCAGAGAACTAATAGAAGCAACAAGTGTGGAAGAAAGGGATATTTTCTCCAAGAGAAATTTTACTCTGTACATGGGCCTCGCTGTTGGCAAAAGGAACCTATACTGAAACTATTCGACGTCGACAGACAGTACCATGGCAAAACGTTCATTGGCAACCATGTTCATAAAATGCTACAGGCAAGTACCTGTTTCTCATTTGAATTTCTTGCCGGCCTTTGCAGGCCTGGTACAATGTTGCAATCTAAAACCATCTCATCTGTCATTGTGATATTTCTGTTATGTACACAGGAGGATGCAATAAACACGCTTTCATCTTTTCTGGTTGCAACCATCAATGACATCCTGGAGAAGTACCCTGACCTGTCCCTGGTGCCAAAGGCAACAGCTGAAAAACATCCTTTCATGCTGTTTGTTCCGTGTCACAAGAAGTATTCGCACGCTGGTCTGATGGATGCGGAGGCTATAGATGAGCTGGGTAAGAATTCGGATAAAAACGTATCGTTGGTCATCAAAATGAAAATAAGAAAAAAAAAACATGGAAAATAGTACAAAAAGGAGGACAGTTGAAGTGGTCAAGTTCTTTGTATCTTTCTTATATGCTTAACCAAATCACGCCTGCAACGGCTGCTAATCCACTGCCTCAAATAAAAGAGTACATTACAGTAATAAGTAGGAGTCAAACCTAACAAAACTATCACCAGCCCTCATTATCAGTACAGTTTTCATTCATTTATGTGTTGTTGATTTTATTTGCAAAATTGTTCTTATACTTTTTGTTTTCTGCGAGTTAGTTAACACGAGGAACAAGAGCAGAAAGAATGAGACATTATTTGTGGCATTGACATCCAGCAAACCCATTTAACTTAGCTGAACAAGCTCCCACTGTACCAGAGGCACAGTCCCCGAAGTCTGGGTTTCCAAGAGGCTGGACAACTGTAATAACAGACCTGGCTATCAAACCCTGAGTAAGCTGGATATACTTGGTTCCAATGATGCTAAACCCTAGGGAAATTTGTATATACTTAACTTCTTTCAAACTCCACGCATAGTATTAATCTGGTTCTCCAGTTCATAGCGAATCGCTTGGCAGGGTATAGGCGAGGAAATGGTCATGGCCTATGGAAGCATCGTCCAGGAGTACCCCCATCTGGCATGGGACATCAAGGCAAGGTACAGAACTACTGTAGTATTGGTCATCATTTTGCCATGGAATACTTTTTTTTTTTTATTTACTTTGAGGTCACCGCAAAACAAGGCCACTCAAGCGTTTTGGGTTACGTTACTGAATTGTGAAGAGAGATGTTTGTTTACCCTTAATTTGAACAGTTTCAGGCTGTACCCTGTGGGGAAGCAAGTCCGTGGAAGCTTATTCCATAGCGATGTTGTTCTAGGAAAAAAGCTCTGAGCGTGGTACTTCCTCCTGTTAGGTGGATTGTGGAGGAAAAAATGATTATTTGTTTCCGTGGAAGTGGCTAAACGGGTTCTTGCTGTGAAGGTTCGTATTGAAGGCACAAGTGAATGAAGTTCTGCCGAGCATTTACCATGGAAGTACCGATAGAAAAGTGCTAGGCTAGCTACATCACGCCTTTGGGCCAATGGTTGTAGTGTGGCGAATAAGTCGCTGCCAACAATGTTCCTTAACCGTTTTTGTACTCTATTGAGGCAGGTCAGGGAGTTCGGGGAGGCTCCAGCCCAAATGTGACTACTACATGTGCATGAAAGATTGACAGAGTGCCTAACACAGGCTCAGCTGCATCTTATTGCAAGTTTCTTTGTTTTGCTTTTCTGTATAACTATTAAGTCAAGAAGCTAGTTCTAGATCTACTTTTCTAGGAAAATATCTATTTAAACTGCTCACTGTAGTTAAGTTGTGATACAAGTATCCCCTACTTCATCAATTTGCTGATCAAGTTATCACCATTGATGTTTCAAATCATTGATAAAACAACCACAATTTCTTTGTCCCAACAGCAAAGAATATTATATTACTATATACGTATAGCTGAGGCATAATGTTACACACATCACCATTCTGTACATGACATAAAAATATCATCACAAGACAAAATCAATCTCCTCCATACCATAGTGAACATTAAAGTACAATGTCGGAATTATTAGTAACAGTCACTTCAAAATTCGGTCACCAGCTGCAATTGTTAACAATGGGACTTCCGTCACACAGGTAGAGCATGTAATCGAGGGCCAATTCAAATCACGTGTGGTTTGGCCAGAGGGCCAAGGGGGAAGTGTTTGCACCAATGATTCCCCCTGGCCAGCAAGCTTCGCCGAGGCGCACGAACAAAGACCTGACGCCTGAAGAAAAGCGGCGAATACAGATGTGGCTGAAAGTCAAGGACAAGTATAACATCTCTGACAGAGCATACCACGAAGTGAGAATGCTGGGAGGGGACAAGGTGCCTCCACTTGTACAAGATCGTTGAAGAAAGGAAGGAGCAGAGCAGCCTGGTGCCTTTTACAACAGAGGTATGACAGATATCCTATATGTCTATAATAGGAAACAAATAATCTGGCACGACGCTCACTTCGAGACCTGCTAAGCCGCCTCCTCAGCCATGAACACCACTTCATACAAGACAACAAGATCTCTGTCAGGCTGTCAGGGGATGGACGGCAGGTGACGAGAAACCATCGCATTGGTAGTCATGGGCACTGCCCGCATCATTCCCAACAGAGATACCATCAACGAGAACACTGACAGTGCCCAGCTGCACCACACTATCAATAAGGTGTACATTTATGAAGTTAATTATCAAAGTGACTTGTCATTAGCATAACTTTTGTTAATGTAGGGTCTTTTCATTTCTACATCTCTCTTACCAGGATAAGGGCCAAACATCCAGTTTCGAACTTATGTCTGATAATAATAGGCATTTTCTTTCTTAAATCACACGGTGGAGAGGACAAGGACACACAGGAGTCCGCAGCCTACCCTGTCTACAGAGAAATGGAGGAGATCAGGGACCGTGGGCTGGAATTTGAGAGCAGAAACATCCAAGTGTAGTGGTATGTCACAGTTATAATACTAGTACTTAATACAAGTACCCTATAAATGTGTCAGAATACTTTTCACTTCTTAGATCAAAGTAATCTGTGGATTATTTCACCTTCAGATACCTCAAAGCTGACTGGAAGTTCGTAGGAATGCTGCTAAGACTAAACCAGGCCAGCAGCAAGGCATATGACATCATGTGCATCATGCAAAGATATGTTTTGAAATTCAGCTTGGCAAAAAAGAGTATCTTGGAACGTTTGCAGGACTGGTTAGCTCTTGATAAAGGTAACTGTTTCATCGTTGCCAGATAAGGCAATAGAGATATATGGATATTGATCCTTTTGTTTTCATAATCTACTCCTTATCTATCAATGTTTTCTACTACAATTTTACAGGTACTTGCTTTTGGCAGCAAAGAGGAAAGACTCCAGAATCTGGCACTGGCAAACTTCCTTTTGTCGATGCTATTCCTCGATGGAAATGTCGTAAGCGTGGCTACCACATTCCATGCGATATTACAGCAACTAGAGGGCATGACAGGGGTACTGACTAACTTCGTTTTTATTGTTCAACACATGAATCGTTAAGTTTGAAATGATCTATTTTTCGGATATAATATCTGGTTGAACCTTCATGTAACTTTTGAACAAAAAAAATAAACTAATGGTAGGTTGATGGTACTAAGGATGGACTGTTGCTTCATATTGTTAGAGTGAACGGATAAATGGGCATTACAAAATTGCATGCAAAAAACAGGATTGCAGCCTGCCAGGTTTCCTGAAGAAAACCTTCAAGGGACACCCTGTTGGTAGTGAAGAGAATGATGATATCCTTTTAAATATCACACCATTGATATTTGGTGTTAAGAAATAAATATTTCAAGATCATGTTAGGGGATGTATAACATCTACATTTGGACATGGAGGTGATGTAATTGTCACATTTCTGATCATGGCATAATATCACTGAGGCCGAAGTATTATTTATTCTACTGCATTACATGATCCATTGCTAATAGACTTAACTAAATCTACATAGATTTTTCGGCGGATTTGGCATCCCGACATTGGAGAAAATCGGCAGGCATTTCCAAGCCAGCACTCTGAAAACCAGTAAGTAAATTGAGGTTCATCTATTAATAGGTATTTTGTAAATTTTGTCTAAGGAAGTTATTGTCAAGACGTATTGATTGATAATTGCCTTTGTAGGAAGTAACTGCTAACACCATTTTCAATCAGTAACAGTACCTTTGACAGTATTGTCCTAAAATATTTGGCTCGTCTGGACAACTCAGAAGATTCATTCAATCAGTGCAGCAGGTCATAACTTAATTTTCGTTTTTCACTAACTTCATTATTTTTCGGTACCCATCGGTCTTGTAATATCATCTCGAGGTAGGCAAATAAATAGAATGGCTGAAATTTATATTACTCGTGTAATTGAATAAAATCCCACAGGAAAGTAAGTAGTGAATACATTAGCTATTTATGTCATAACATAGATATGTAATAGGGAATGCCAGTCATAAAAGTGGACATTCTTGAAGTTCATAAGCTGATTCAAGTACTATGGTTCAGTACGGTGTCAATACCTCCGCATGTAGTTGTTTCAATAAAGTAGTAATTTCTTTTCTTTCATTTGAAATTTGAAGTTGAAGACAAACCCCTAGTGTTTGACAAGACCGATGACTTGCCGAATGTCATACTCATCGCAGTGAGAAATTTTAAGGTATGTATAACAACACAAATGTGCTGCAAGGCCTGTGTGTTACAATTTGTGTTGATCATCTCCATGGCCTTTTTCACTACACGTGGTGAGCTATTTTAATGAACATTAATAGTATGCTGTTCCCTGTAATTCAAACCCATCTAACTAAGCTGAACCAGCCCCCACTGAGCCAGAGACACAGTCCCCGAAGTCTGGGTTTCCAAGAGGCTGGACAGCTGTAACAATAGACCTGACTAACAACCCCTGAGTAAGTTGGATGTTCTGCCACAAGCCAAAATGAACATAGATGTCATCAGTGATGTGTCACGATTTGATATGCCACCATATATGGTAACGTTTCATTGTAGATAAATATTGTTTTGGAAACCTCATTTTATGATCAGATGTTTCAAGCTGTGCTGACTTCGTGTCTGAAAGATATTGGCTTTGTCGACCAGAGTATGTCACCTCTCTATTGGAGGTGCACAGCTGTCGATGTTCAGTGTGGTCTGCATTGATGTTTGCCTCATCTCAGGAGCTTCTGTACAGGAAATACAAATTAAGAACCAAGATTAGTTGTGTACTAGTAACAAGCAATTTTTCTTTTGCCAGTTAACACGAAAGATATGTCTTGAAGTGATTCTACCAATGCCAATAGCTGGTATTTTAGCCAGCAGAGAGAAGTGCAGACTGTTGATTAACAGTTGATATATTTCAATTACGATAAACATACATTAACACGCACTCGTGGTCATTACATGCATTAACACAATATAAAACACGACTAATATGTTTTGAGAAGTTCAACGAATTCGCGAATACTGCAAAGTAGTCCAACCCAGTCCGCCAACACGTAATCAAGATAATCCATCACAGATGTCAGCCGCGGCCGGCCTCACACTTTCGATTCTTTTGAGTCATTTTGTCACGATTTGTAATTGAAAAACAGATTAATATCGTCGACATAGTACAAAGCCCTTGCTAGAATCAAAAACTGTAAGTTCGGGGCAAAACCTGAGGGTATGGACAAACTGACGTGTTTGTTGCGAGACACATTCCAAACGCTGCCTTACACAAGGCGTGGATGAAGGACACGGCAGAATCAATCCATATTCCTGACCAAGATTTCTAAAACATAGACACACGGGCAACCACAATCTTTAAAATATTTGTTCCTACATAATAACAAAAATGCCATGGCGTCAGGACAATTTGGAAGGACAAATCACCTCTAACGGGAGACCTACCTCTCGCCAGCGCCTTTCTTCTCCAACACTAAAAGCTGCCTGCCTGTGCGACGGGAAATACTGTACATATCCATCCGCCGTAAAAGTGCCCAGCTGTATAGCAGCTAATAATTCATCGTGAACAGCTACTTTTTACTAATTCTTGGGCAAATATTATACCAAAGCAGGAAATAATGCCAGTGATCTAAACTCCAGTTCTTATTTGATGGATGCTCCCTTCTTGTTATGAACTATTTTCTGGCGGCACTTGTGTACATCCTGTCTGAGGAGGTTATTCGGTGTCTACAGATTGGGAGGCTCACATAGGGTTTGTCAAACAGGAGTGGGTTTTGGGTAATACAGAAAATGCAAACTGGCAAGCGAAGTGGTCATTAGAGTAGAATGCACTTCATAAACTCCAATTGTACATGGATCATGTAGATGCCATGGGTGATTGGGAATGGGTATACATGTGGCAAACGCAAATCATTCTATTCCTGTCAATTTGAACCACCATATATCCGCTATTTAACCCACGCACTATTCAAATGTTTAAAGGTCTACTACGTAACATTTGAACAAAACAAAAAGTAGCTTTTCCTACTTTTTCTTTACATTGTTAGTTCAATCAACCATATAGCATTGCATACCAATATTTAGGGAGAGACGCTGCGACATCATTGCACCAAATAAGCATGTATAAAAATTGTGATCTTCCAACAAACAGATGGGTTCAGGCCTGGTCACTGCCTGGCTCTTGTTCCTTATCAGCCTGGCTTCCCAGTGGGGGGCCAGTTGGCAGTTTCCTTTGAGGATTTGAGTACAGTAGGTTAGTTTTCTGTACAAGGTTTCTTTCAGTTTGAAGGGAATATGACCTCAGCTTGTTGATACCCTACAAAATAGACTAATAAGTTCATGACTATATGCTATTTTAGAATGATTAGATATGGGTGTTTCCAAAGAAGAAGATCTCCATTGTGTTGTTTATCTCCAGTCTGCCATGTCCTAACTACCCCACCCCGGGGGACCTACCGGTGGCAAGCTGTTTTACAAACAGGAGGGTCTAACCAACTTGGTCTAACTAGGGAGGTCAACAGGTTACATTGGGCCTAGAGCAGAATGTTTTGTAGGCTAATACTTTACGTTGCAAACGTGAAAAAATGACACAAAAGTGTCAAAAACTGTCAAAAAGTGGTAGTAAATCTGAAATTTCTTAGTTCTAGAATATTTCAAATTTGAGCGCAAAAAATTACGTAGTAGACCTTTAAGGAAAAAAAGGAAGAAACCCCAAAATCAGTAGCCTCTACCAGGCTTCGTGGTTGGTGGTCTAATTGTAGAAATTGGTCAAATAGAGTGTAAGCGCCAAACTTCCAATTCAAATCTGCCGCCATTAGTCAGCTAGTAAAATAAGATGTGCAAGCTCCCGCCAAAACTGGGCCACGTGACTATTAAAAACTCAAGGGACCCTACTCACCCAGGACTCAGAGAGAAACAGGCTTAAAACTAGGCTTCCCAAAAAGGGAAGAATCAGGACCTTCTTGCCGAGGAGTAAGAAGGATTAGGCTTCCCAAAGAAGGGGAGAATCAGGACCTTCTTGCCGAGGAGTAAGAAGGATTAGGCTTCCCAAAGAGGGAAGAAGCAGGACTTGCTTGCTAAAGGAAGGAAACCAGGCTCCACTTCAGGAGAAGATCGGACCAGAGGAAGTTGGGAAGTCTGACCAGTTTTTCACGACTTTACCTGGAGTTGGACTTTACTTGGAAACGGACACTACTTGGAATCGAACATTACTTGTTATCGGACTTATCGAACTTCTACAAGCTTTATTCTGCGGGCTATCATCATTCCGGGACTTGCACTTATCAAACAACAGGCGGTTTTTGTATCACTAACTTCTCTAGATTAAACCCTCAAATCAACACCCATCTGTCTTCATCTCCTCCGTACAAGACTCCAGGTAGGCCAGTTGATTACTCTTCTTAACTTCGTGATCTGGAGCGGCAACTATTCTGGTGGCAACAGCAGAAGAATGTTGCTGCGCTCACAGTGAAAAACTGTCAAATAGTAATAGCTGGATAACAATAGGACTGAGCAAAGGATAAGGCTTGCTACGAGTGTAAAGTTGCATTCGTAGCAAGAAAAGTGTGTAAGAACTTTGTGTCTTGCCATGTGCTTATAGAACAAAAGGATTTCTTGTGTCGTAACTTAATCGGCCCAAGTCTGCAGACAAGTTTGACATCTTGGAATGCCTGCTTGAGTAAATACTACGCTAGGGGAGTCAGCCGGCCGATTAGGGACATTCTCCAAACCACAAGCCTAAGACAATGAGCCAGCTATACCAGGTAAGAAACACATCTAGCAAAAAAATAAATACACAGGTACCATACACTGACAAATTTACTAGAGCAACAATTGTATGTTCAATATAGGGTGAGCTCTGAAACTTCAATGCTTATTGCTTTCAAAAGCAACTTGAACTAGAGTTCGGGGACCTCATACCTCCATGAAATATTTATTGCTTTTTTGTGGATGGTATGTGTGTTTATAGTCGGTTGTATTTGAGAGTAATGGTTATATAATATAAATGTTATGGGAAAGTAGTGGTGTATTTATTTAATGACACAGAGGATGTCCATCTGATTAGTAATTATCAAAATGTGACACTTAATTGTGTAATGTGCGTTTAAGAGGTCGACGGCATATGGTAGCGTGGTGTTCCATAAGCTTGATGTTTGGCATTTAAAATGTCTAAGGTTGTCAGCATTATTGAGGTTCGGCTATGTGCCTCAGAGCTGTGTCGTGGGAGGAAGTTGGGAAACTCAGAAAGAAGAAGGGATGTGGCCAACTTTAGTCAGATGGTGATTTGATTTTCCACCAATATGTCATAACACCAGCTGTTCACACGGTACAAAAACGAGATGCACACTTTCCTCTGACAGCCCTACACCAACTGTAAGATGAATACCAAACAGCTGTCACCTCACCATCTGCTTTGAGCTAAGCCCATTAACAAACACATGAAGCACGATGCCTGTACCAATATATCTCAAATATAGGGGTGATTTCTGATATTATTACATCGATTATAACGACAGATACGGCTCCCAAAATCTCATCGATTCGAGCTTTCATCACACCCCACCAACACAACAAGTATGAAACCTATCCATCCAGCCATTCTTGAGTAATCTTCTACACAGACAGAGACACATAACAGAAAATATAACCTCCATTCCATGACATTTCATTGAGGTAATTAACATGGCATATAAACACTTATGTAACACTAGTGTAACTTATGCTTCTTTCTGCAGGAAGAGCAGGCCGTTCTGGGCAGCCAGCCACAGCTGTGGTACTCGCAGGAAGAACAGAGACAGCAGCGGAGGAAGGCCTGCAGAAGTTTGTGGCTGCAGACTCCTGCATCAGGACGGCGATGCTGGTGTCCCTGGGAAGCAGGCCGGCCACCTCTGACAACTGCTGTTCATACTGCCAAGAAGAGAGTGAAGCACATGAGGGCGCATATATGCTACACCCAAGACAGGTGATTGTACAAAAACAAAGAGCAGCCAAAAAAAGGAAGCGGTTGGATGGGGATGCTGGGCACCTGGACTCCAACTTGCTTTTTTATGAATGACAGTGCATTAAAACATGTTGGGCCACAAGGCGTCTTATCAGACAATGCCATCAGCAAAATCAAAGCAGCTGCACGGAGTGTCCACACGGTTGAGGACCTGTGTAAGTTTAATAAACAACAAAACCTACTCTATCATACCTGTCTAATCTAAGATTGGGAACTTAAGACAAAAAACAAGAGGAAAATAAAACTTTGTTAGCAAGACTATTACTACTTAACAAAAATATGGACAGAAGTTAGCAGACAATGTTTGATGGCTGTGTAATTCTGGCTTTAGAATATCAAATCGGGTTAATCCACCATAAACAAAGTTTTCTCCTTACTCAAGGACATGAACGTTGGACCACGTTGAAAACTGTAACCCAAGGAAACCATTATCCATCATTTCCAACAAGGCAAGGTATGGCAAGGAAATCACAAGCCGACAAAAGTAGACTTGAGGAAGAAGTTGCAGCGATTTGATATTAGTGTTGAAGGATGACCCCTTAAGAGCAATAATGTCCACTGCAAATATGCTGCAGATGGAAAAAAGTGAATACACAGCTGGTGCAGAAACACTGGAACCTTTCAGTGGTTAGGGTATCAAGACAAATGAGGTTACGTTCTTCAATGTGTTCGTCCTTTTTTTTAGATAATTGAAAGTCCTGATTAGTGTTCCTCAAGACTTATCAAAGGTTAACACTCGGCCAATAAAGTTTTTATAAAAGATCTCTGTCTAGTATGATGCACATTTATAGTTTTAATTCATAATTAAGACGGTTACTGCCAAATTTTAGTTTAAAATACTTAAACCAAAAACTTTCCACCTGTTCTGGTAAAATAAACAGTGTTCTTCAGGAATTCCAAACCGGACAAAGTCCTGCACTTTTTTTAAGCATGTTTTTTCACCAATAATTCACTGAATCGACAATACAATAATTATAAGTGACAAAAATACCCAAAAAATCAACTGGTTTGTTTTTCTGTACATTCCATTCATTCACAAATCAGCTGTGCTTCAGTCAGAAGACTTTTATGTCATTTTTTAACTTTCCATCTTTACTTGTTTAATCAAAATTTGTACAGTTCTGTAGTCTCTTCAGACATGGGAACCCTTAAGAGTCCCTGGGTTTGAAACAGCTCACACTTAAGACCCTTTCTTTGATGGCTTTGTCATCTGCAGATTGATGTGGGACATTGGCGTCCTTCTCTCCTGATCTAATGAGAGGTGGTGGCGAAATTGAAAAAGACACTGCTGTACTAGGTGCTGACACAGGCACGGGCCAGCTGTTTGCATGTGCCTCGTCATTTTCTGCCCTTGATCCATACATGATGATGAGGCAGCCCAGGTTCTCTAGGAGTCCTAGGTGACCACAATAGATTTTTTTCTTTTGCCATAGGTTTTTTTTAAAACCAACAGGTTATTTTAGAACTCACTCACTCAGGTCCGCATGCTCCGGGATGGAGCGTAGCGCCTGCACACACGGAACGAAGGGGGTATTTTTTTTTACTTTTCTACCAGGGGAGAAGTGTTTTAGTTGTTATTTTATTGTTTATTCTCATATCTGTTGTTATATCGATGAATATACAGTATACCAGTATATGCCTGAGTAGACCTGTGATTGTTAGCGGGAAATACTAGCAGTGCTGCTTCTTGCCTATAATAGGCATATGATAGAGGATAAGCTAATATTCATACCGACCCGTAATTTCTTCAACATATATAAGGAAAGATGGATACAATTTATATGAATATGGCGGATCGACACTTGTTCATATTAAAGGCTTTAACCAAGCACTTAAAGCTGCATGGATACCGATAATATACATCAATGAACATTGGTTTATTAGCTATCTAAACATTTTTTTCAATCATCCATGGGAATGGTAGAAATATGAATCTCTTGAAATAATTTGGCTTGGGTTGCACAGGTACAAGTAAAGATTTGTATTGGACTAGGAATACTGACCCTCATGCGACTAAGTTTGAATCAATGTGTGTGTACCTTCAACTACAAATTCCTGTAACCAATGGAAAGTGACAAATGGCTTACTTAGACTACGAAATGAGAAAATCAGTGATTGGGCCAAAGTAAACTGAATAAGTAAGTATGGCATGATTCTTCTGCCCATCTGTGTACCAAGATTTTTGTGTTCTCCATCCTGTAGACCAACAGTACAGGACACCAGATGTGTTACCTATGTACACATCTGGCTCAGGGTAAATGAATTAACTAAGCTACATTACAGTACTTATGTATAGCCACTGTTACAATTGGATGTACCCTGTAAACCAGACTTTTAGCCAGGGCCGGTAGTTTGGCAGCTTAGGCAGGTTTACTGAAAGGCCTTTTAGATGTCCACTCCTTTTGTCCTGCAGGTAAAGTTTGACGGCCTAGCTGCAAGAAAGTGCAGTCAGCAACAACGGATGGACGTCACAATTCTTAGGCTGTCCATAATCGTCAATCAAGTTTCTATTTGCACTACCTTACTATGTACCAATTGCAAAAGATGCACTGTCACTGTAGCAAGTTGCGGGACCTGAGGCTGAACTAAACCTCAGAAACATGAGCTATATGGGTAGGCGCCTTTCTGTATAGTTGTGAACTACTACCTTGTATTTTGACACTATCTAAGCTTCCTAAGTAATATGATAGATGAGTCAGGGGAGTCTTGCTGGGACAGGCCCCAGATGTTTGTGTACCCTTTGTGTAGCAGTGAGGAATGAGGCACTCCATAAAGTAGGTCCATACAGTAGTTCATTACTTTGGGAATATCAGTTGTACCAGCTGCTGGAAAATAATGTCTATAAGATGAATCTGCGTCTTCAACGCTACATTCAAAGAATAATCAATGCAACCGCAATGAAGAAGAACAGCAAACAACACTTTTTGAGAATAAGTGGAGATGGGCTTTTATCCCAATCTGACTTTTTTGGACTATAACCTTGCAAGAAATGTTTGGCAATTTTAAATCTCTACTACTATTAGATTTTGAAAACTCTATTACTTTGTTGGTAAAGCTGAGCTGAACTGCTCCTTCACAAGGAGGATGGGGCACTGGAAGGCCGCAGAGGACATGATGTAACTTATCATCCTCTTGACCATCATACAATATCCTATCATCAGGGTCATCATTGAGGTATGCGCTACAAGGCAACAGACGTCCCTGAGGGGTCTTGACTACATTTCTACTGAGGGAACAGGGGCCTTTGATGCCTTGTGTGATATTGGGGATGCCCTTGTTCAGAGTGGTGCACCAGTACCCTGGGCAATACTACCAAGCAGAGCCTAAAAGCAGGAAAACGATATCTGAAAACCGACTAAAAGACTCATGTCAAGGTTGATGACAGATGCCGTGACCATTGCATAGTATTCGCCCTCAATAAGAGTAGGGGAACATTTGCTGGTAACCAAAACCATGATGTTGCCTGTGACAGGTGTGCAAACATAGACTATAGCCTGAATGAAGTACATGATGGAACAAGGTTTTTTAACAGACGAGCACAATGTTTATTTATTCATTCCTTAAACCGATCTCGGGTCAACAATGAAAATAACGTGGGAGGCTGTTAACGAACTCCTCAGCGTTAGCGTCTGCTCAAACGTTCCTGGATTCACGGAACCAGAATGCTTCATCTCCAAAACATTTTTTTTCGTCGAAACATTGAAGCTCCTCCCACCCCAAGTGCTGTACCAGGGGAAGACTGACAAGTGCCACGCCAGCTTCAACTTCCCAGAAGAGTGGGATGTTTACCATACAACATCCCACTGGTCCAACACGGACAGTATGGAACGCTACGTTGAGACTGTTGTCAACCCCTACATGGCAGCGCAGAGGGAGCGGCTGGGCCTGGAAGAAGATCATCCCGGCATGGCAATCTTCGATGTCTACAAGGCCCACCGCACGCCCGGACTCCTGGCGCAGTTAAAGGCGGCAAACGTCCAGCCCGTGTTTGTGCCGGCCAGCTGCACGGGAGAACTCCAGCCCCTGGATGCAGACGGGAGCATCAACGATGCGCTGAAGAAGGACTTGACACTACGTTGAGAAAGTGGCAGCAGCTCTGGAAGTGGGGACCAGTATCGAGAACGTCAAGGTTGACCTGCGGCTCTCCGCCATCAAACCGCTGCACGCGAACTGGTTGCTGTAAATTCAAATCGTCACGGCACCATTGCTTGTGTTAATGCTAACGAAGCGTGCTTACACTGGACTTGTAAACAAATGACGACAAACTTTCTGTACATAAATGTTTTATTTCTTGACGAACTGACTTTTGCTTGTCGTGTAAATCACTAGTAAACATGTGTGCATATTGTGGTAAAGAAATGAAGCGTGATTGTGAACGTAACATAAGCAGTATATACAGTACAAAACATACTCGTAGTCCAGTAACGTTACTACTAGTAATAGCATCAGTGCGGAGGCAAGAGGGAGGGGGGCCGGGGCCGAATTCGCGTAATGAAAAAGTCGCTGTAATGAAAATTTAGCGCTCGACTAGTGGGTGCTAAAAACGCTAAAATTAAATCATCGTTATAAGTTCAAGAATTACATGTATTCTACTAAATCCCCTTAGGCAATGCACCAATCAGTTGACTTGGTGTATAGAGGATGACTACATGGAATCACATACACCGTGTGTGATATCACCAGACCATCTAAGAGTCCGCTGTTCTACACTGGGCAGGCCCACCAGTGGAGAGTCTTCATGCTGCCACCAGTCGGGCGGAACGACAATGCTGGAGTGATGCTGCAGCTGGTTGGCGGGAACCCGACTAACACCAGGTAGGTTTGAGGTTTTGAGCAACATTGTTGCATTTGATCTTAATGTTTGTCTTTTTTCGGAAATACTTGTTTTCGTGAACCATTGATTAAATGCCAGAAATTGTGTAAATAGCTGCAACACTCAAGGTACACATCTGGTTCTTAATCCATCATGTTAGAACGTGCCAAAATGGCATCTATATTATTGTCCCAACAAAACAATATCATAAATAATAACAACAAAACCTGGTTGTACCACGTACAAGACATACTACATAGTAGCGGCAACTCATTCCTCTGGCACAGTAACAATTTATATGTTGATAGCAAACTAGTATGTGTACTGCTAAGGAAGAGACTCTCAGACATGTACGTTCAAACTTCTCTTCACAACATATCTGCCAATACTGGTAAATTAACATTTTATAAAAACCTTACAACTCACTACAGTATGGAAAGTTACCTGTACCACACAGATTTCAAGCTTAGCTCCAATATATGTAAAATAAGACAGTAGTGGTATCTCCCAGCACAAACTGCTTCAATGAGAGGCTGGACAGGCTCACGTGGAAACACAAAGTGTACTTTGATTACAGAGCTCTAAAAATAACCCACAAACTGGAAATGACTGTGACGTAGAAGTGAAGAGCGGCCTAAAATGGAAACTCTACTCTACTCTACTCATATGTTCATTGTTATATTTTGATATAATTTCTCCTTGTTGATACAATACAATCCTCTTTTTGTCGCTGAAAATAGAAAACACGTTCTCATCTACTCCCCACGTCGCACACCCCCAAAGTCCCCAGTCAAGAGTCACAAATGGACCGACCAAGAAAACAAAGCATTAATCAAGTTCATCGACCTGTCCCTACTGGATGAAACCACAACACTGAGGAGGAAACTCTCTGGCCAGTGAAGAGTGTCTACAGCCCCTATTGGAAAAAGGCTGCCAAAGCAATCCAGAAAAGGACACATAGCAACATACTTCTTTCAAGTAAGTGGGATAATGTTCCAGTTTACACTTCTTTCTTTTATGTCATTTAGATGGTCTGTAAGCTACATGTATTTTGACATTGAAGACCATTTTTCAATTTTGCTTGTCTTGTATATTTCCCAGTTTCTATTGTTGAACCTGCAACAGTTTTTAATCCAATAAACCATTGGTCTCTCTCTCATCCATTGGTCTATATGCGGTGAGACTGATGTCATGTATAATGCCATGCAGCAGGTTGTTCTATAATTGGGTAAACCAGCACAGAGGAACACGCGAAAGTAAAAATGTGACTGTAGAGATAGCACTGTCACAATGTAAGGTATTGGCACCCACAGAGGTGTCTGGAATGCTGATACTATTAATTCTCACTGTCTGCCCTTGCAGCCTTCAAAGTCTGGGCAACGGATGCCTCACCTCTCCTACAGCCTGATGTGGAACCAGTGTTCAAGACCGCTGCTGGTCCCGTCACCCCTGTGAAAGATGAAGTGTTTCTGTCATTGTACCAGGACATATCCCCTCGAATGGCTTCTATCACAAAACGAGCCTTAGAAGTCATGCTTGCCAACATCATCATCGTGTTAGAGAGAAGATTTACGGAAAAACTCCACGGAACACTGTCGCAAAGTACTCCCTCTCTACAACAAGAGTCGCAAACGATGAAGAAGAGCAATAAGAGAGGGGAGAACGACTTTTGGGTACTGGGCATATCTACAGCAGACGAAACCGACCATGGGCATTGGTGGCCACTGAAAGGCAGTTGATGTTCAAAGCCAAATCCACTGCTGAATGGCATGTTAATCTTTATTGACACGACAAAAGTACAGCGACTTTTGTAAGGTCTACATGTATAACAACTACTTACAGTACAACTAAACAGGCTGAAGGCTCTTTCAAGAGACGACCCAGAAAGATACAATTCTATCATATTCAAAGTCAGACGTTATCTCATAAATCAAAAACGCCAAGGGACACGGAGCAGCCAGCCTGAAGCGCTACAGGAAATCTTGCCAGATGTCATAGAAAACTAGGAGGACCTTACACCTGAGGTCAGAGAGGGGGCTGCAGACATGAACCACATGTATTGCCACATACATGCACTGATTGGACTTCCCGGCAATTTCGTCGCGGTTGCCCACGATGAGGGCTGGTTCTTAGAAGAGATAACATTATCAATTGCACCGACCTCAACATTGTTTTCAGAAAGGAGTCCAAAAATAATTGAAGCAGCTGGTCAGCGAGCAGAATACGTTGACAGGAAGTTTGTACTCGCTTGTGCGGACGGACTTCGTTAGCTGTCCAACCGATTTTGCGGACTGACCAACTACGACCAAATTTGCTGCGCATTTAAGCAGTATAAGCTCTTGATACTTTGGCTAAAATATTTCCGGAAACAAGACACAAGATTTGGCAAGACACGTTTATCACCATTAAAATTCTGGCCTTTGTCATTTCTTGTTACCTGTCCTTGAGCCTTTCCGGAGTTCGCAAGATCTTTGATTTGTATATTGTATCACTGGTATTGTTGTGTTTATAGTCTGCAAGTATTACAGGGACCACTTGCTGTGCACCATGTAACAAGTGGAAGGCCACGAGATGTCAAGATCTTTGGCAAAGTTCGCTGACAAGCTGACTATTTGCTTACGGGGAGGGAAGACCATGGAGGAAAAACGATATATATTTGTGTGTGTGTGTGTGTGTGTTTGTGTGTGTGTGTGTGTGTGTGTGTGAAGAAACGTAGGTCACGCTCAGATCATTAGCAACCGATACAATCAAAACCTCAGAGTCCATCATGACTGACAACAAAATCACACTAGCACCTCACCCCACCCAAACGTTTTCCTGAAGGTGTGCAGGAGCCCCGTAATGTTAGGTCATTCCTGTTCACCGCCGCGTAGTCACCGACGAAGGTAGCAAAAGGCAAGGGCAAATGCCAAGGCGGGTGGGAAGGACAGGGGCAGAGGTAGGGCAAAGGGAAATGTCAGGGGTAAGGGAAAGAGAGGAACTAAACATACTAGGAAAAGGGGAAGTGCAGCCCTTTGTACAACATGTAGGCTTTAGGTATAGTAATAGTGAACACGTTTCTTGTTTCTTCAAATGTACAATGAATGTCTATCTGTAAGTTCCATCAACAAAGACATTCCATGAAAACTGTCTTACAGGAAGTGTTGTCACCAATGATGACCGTTACCGGCAGATTTAAATGATACCGGCAATCTTGGAGGCAAGAGTGCGCCGTGTTTGTCCTGAAATCTGGGGTTTTGAGGCCAAGAAAACACAACTCGATGCCATTTTGGCGTGTCTGAGAGGCGAGGACGTCTTCGTCAGTATTGCCACAGGCCACGGTGTGTCTTGATGTATAAAGCTTCTGTTGGTACCTATGACTGGATTATAAGGATTGGCCTTGCCATAAGGTAATGGAAATTTCTTGCAAAAGTGACACACTGTTCATGGGGGTAGAGAGAAGTATCATTTCTAACACTTCTATTTCTTTTCTTGTAGCTTAACAGGTCCATAAGGCTGTCTGAGATGGGCTTGGATGGACGGAAGACGCACGTCATTGCCATCCACATCGACACCTTCTATGAGCTGGCCCGAGACAAGTTACAGAACATCAGCCGGGTAGAGCTGGAGACAGGGCTGAAGATTGATGCCAAAAGGAGAGTCAACTTCCTCCACCCAGAAAGTGACACGGACAGATTCAGGAGGGGTCACTATGGACGGTACCATCAGGAAACAGCTGCAGTATTGCGGGCAGAGGAAAACTCCTCCCTACTGACAGGTACTTGTTATACTTGTGACTCGAGATATTTCAAACCAGACCTGCTTTGTATTGACTTCTCGCCAACGAGACCAACGCCGTCCAGATGGCGGGCAACGCGCCGAACGCCAACGAGACCAACGCCGTTCAGATTTTTTTCAACTGTGACATTCAATAAAAACTTCACCTTCTACTACAAATAAAAATAGTTGAGAGGGTTTCACACCATAAGTGTGCATAACTAATTTCTTGTCAGATGCAATTGAAAATGAACTTTAACACGTGAAGCGTTGTTAGACATAGCTGCAGGTAAGAAAACATAAAGGCACCAAACAGAGGATGAGGGCGTGGACGTGTTAGAAGAAGAACACATGGACACCGTCAGCAAGCAACATGCCAGCCTGACTAAGGTGGAGCAGGAGGAGAGCCCTGCACTGCAGGATGTGATGATGACCCGTAGCCACATGCATCTGCCGGGATTGGAGGCGGTAGAAGCACTGGCCTTGCTTCTTCTGGAGCTGGCAGACAAAAGTGACCATCACCTCGTGTCTGCCAAGCTGAGAGGGAGGATTGTGAAAGCTACAGGGGCAATCTGGACCATAAGACGGCTGCCGGCTTTGTCAAAGAGTACGAGTCCAGATGGGGCTACACCCTGTTTGGAAGGTGCCTAGAGGCAGACACACCAGAAAACACACAGGCACAGAAGACCCAGTTTGGATGGATGAGGTATGCGCAGGCAGCTTTACTTAGTGATAAAGATGTTGAAAAACCGTCCACCAGCCAGCATCTGTCTCACTCCAACGAAAGCCATAACAAAGATCAAGTCCCAGTACCAGAGGATCGTTGATCGAGTCAGGGACGACCCCGAGCTGAGCAAGCTCTCCACCCCCTGCCCAACATCAATGCCAAATCCATATCTAACTTCCTCCAGAAAGAAGAGAAGAAGGCGAACTACATGGCGACAATTGTCCCTAAAGTGAAAGACCACAGGAGAGTGTTGTGTGATTACCCCATGCCAGAGGCACCCGCTCTACCTGCAACCATACCTATGCCATGTGGAGATGCCAGCTACCTTCTGGTAGCTCCCCTTGGTTAGAACTTTGAACCCTTCTTCTCATCTTTGTCCACGCTCTTTTTTTTTCTTTTTAATTCAGAGAGTGATAGTAGAACAATTCACAATGAATTAACAACACAGTCTTCCAGTGATAACAGTTA
>NC_049984.1:27827672-27839631 GCF_000003815.2 Branchiostoma floridae | reverse complement strand
CCGATCGAATCGCGCCTAATGTGAGGGGGTATAAGGAAACCTGGGCAGAGGCAGAGGTAAAGGTGCGCAACATCCAGTCCCAAAACCTACAGCTAGACCCCAAGACCATCGAGATTGAACGAGCACACCGTAACGGCTCTTTCAAGAGGGATTCTCCACGTCCTCGGCAGATCGTTGTAAAACTATCCAACCTGCGGCTGCCTACACGAGTGGGCCTGTCTCCACCGGTGTGCCTGCCCCCACAAGTGTGGCTATCTCCACAAGCACGCCATCCTCCACAAGTACACCTGCCGGGGGCGTGCATGTCAACGGCAAGACGAAAGGTAAGCTCACGTCAGGCATGTTTCGTACGTCTGGATCTTCCTCCTTCACCTCACGCAGTCTCGTGTGGCCCCAGGAAGGGCTGCCTAGTTTCCCTAGCGCACGGCTAATATACGATGACTTGTCTTTTGATAAGTTCGTGGCTGGTTCGATGAAGATATTCAATAGTGGTCGACTGGGTGAAAAGAGTTGCGAGAACGTATGCGACTGTAAGACAAATTTTGTAGCTTTAGTAACTCATTCTATCTGTATCTTTTTTTCTGACTATGGAAAGATAACTAGGTTATAGATTATTTCAAAATAGAACAGGAAGTCCACGGAGAAGACTATTTGTAAGGACAGACAAAAGAAACACTGTTCATTCAGTCATGGCTGGAATAAGAACTAATTGATCTAAAAAGACTACATGTTTCACTTCTTTTTATCATCACTTTGCTTAAAATCTTTAGCTGTTTGATAAACCAAAAGTGTCAACTCACATTCTTTCGACATGATAATTTGCATTTTGCAGTTTTCCAAGCCCATTCAAGTCTCCTTGTCATCATGTGAGAGTGCAGATCATTATTATAAGCTACAATGTGATACACCATATAGTTTTCTTTCAGAGTATATCGGCAAAACGGAGCGCAAAATGTCTGACAACATGAAAGCGTCTACCGGGAAGGTCATCCTGGTAGACGAGATCTACCAGTTGGGATCGGACAAGGAATCAGTCAGGGCTCTTTAGGTGATAATGATTAGGACTCTAGAGCGTAAGAAGTTAACTTATAACTTAGAAAGTTAATTATCAATTTTATTTCCTACTTTAATATGTTAAGGTTTTTAAATGTATATTTCAGTTTGTAATTCAGCACCCATTTGGATGCTGCCAAAACTGATGGTTGTACCGTAGAGACTTTATAACAAAACATTCAACAAATGCATCCGAGAAAAGGAACTGGAAAAACATGTGAGACACGACACGGATCCAGCTGTGGGTGTCTGACACCAAAAGCCATGAGGCAAATGAAGATTAAATCACTTTGCAGCACTCGTACAAAGTGGCATGATAACATGGTCAAGTTCATAAAATACTTCAGAATGCAAATTTTCCCAGTCCTCAAAGGAGCCCTAAGCAGTTTTTGCCTGTTTTAAGTGGAAATATTTTGGATAACGTAATCTTTGTGAAATTGACATCTACTGCATTATATTTGCACATTTACATCGTTATTTCATACTTTGAGTGGTTAAAAATGTCACGCGCCCGGAACTTGCCGAACATTGTCGACGGAAAACGGTTTCAGTTTCAGTTTATTTATTTATCCAGGAAAATACATCGCCTACTGGCGTTTTTCAATACCTCCTGGGGGGCCGGGAGACCCCAACATAAAATAACACAAAATCACAATAACTGAGTCAAAATTGAAATCAAAGGTCAAACTTACATAAGTAATCGTCAGCTGTCAACTATTTACAATACAACTCAAGATAACTTAATATAATAATGGTAATAATAATAACAATGATAACACGTTCAGGCAGTGGATCAACTTAAAATCAATCAAAAGTAATGAAAAGTGGAATGAAAAGTGGAATTTGCATATCAATGTGTCGCTGGTCGGGCAGTGTTTGTTACAAAGTTGATTTGAAAATGAAAAATAACAGTCAAAAGAACATAAATGTCAGTCTTAGCGTCAAAACATAATACAGAAAGCAAACAAAAGGATCCACTGTGATATGACAGGTACTAAAGTTAAAATATATACAATCAGAATCCTTTAGTCCTGGCCATACAATCGTTTAAACTGTGACAGTGTCCTCGAAGATCTTAATTGGGACGAGAGGGAGTTCCAGAGCACCGCACCTGCATGTGAAAAAGCTTTCTTTCTATATTCAGATTTAGCTTTAGGCAGCAGGAGTCCACCTTGTGATCTGAGACGGGTATTATGTGTGTGTATTTCTGAGAGTTGGGAGAACAATGCAGTAAGGTGGGGAGGGGTCATGCCGTTAAGTGCCTTAAAAACGAGCGTTGCCTTACTTCTTTTATGTACATCGGCTATTTGGACCCATCCGAGAGTACGTACGACGTTTGGTGTAGAAGTATAACGATCGTACCCCAGGATCACGCGGCCAGCTCTAGTTTGGAGTTTCTGTAATTTATCCAGACTTCCTTTACCCCCTTGATCCCAGACAGTGCTGCAATACTGTATGTGTGTAAGAAATAGGGCTTTGTAAATTGTGAGCAGCGCCTCTCTATCCAGGTAGTGTTTAAGGTACTTCATTATTCCGATTGTTTGAGCAAGCTTCTTGTTAAGATGATCACAATGATCATGCCACTTTAACATGTTGTCGATAATGACTCCAAGATACTTGAATTTATCAACTTGGTCAAGAGTAGTGCCAGCTAAAGTGATGTCTAATTCAGTGTTAAGGTAGCAGAACACAGTATTAGTGGGCGAACCCCGGGGAGTATGACGCGGGTACATAAAGTAGTACGGATAAACTTGTTGAAGGAGAGGTAAAAAGCCTTATTTGAGGGGCAGCCAGATATAACCTGTGCTACGTGGTCACGGAAGGTGTCGACTCTGAGACTGCATGGTTTGGATTGTGAAAGTTTTCTATTTTGTGTATAAATGCGCTCCATTACGCAACTGCCTTTCTAGCGTGAGCCGGCTGCAGTTCTGTGACCTCCGCAGAGGGGCATTTCAAAGAGGGCGTGAGAAGACGATACGCCGACAGTATTTTTTTGTTTTTCAATATATTGTGGCTTGTACCTTCAACTCAAACATATCCGATTTTGGTATTCCAAAAGTGCACCCTACTATATTTTTCATTGCGTCGAAGCTAGTCACCTTGAGGCCATTAACTATAGAAATCCCCATAGGCCGAAAACTGTGTTCTGCTACCTTAATGTCGTTTGCTCTTGACGAACCCACTAACATCGGGTTACTGGCTGGATAAGGGCCTAATTTTTGGGATTGTTTTTGCGCCGTTTTTAACCACTCAAAGTATGAAATAACGATGTAAATGTGCAAATATAATGCAGCAGATGTCAATTTCACACAGATTACGTTATCCAAAATATTTCCACTTAAAACAGGCAAAAACTGCTTAGGGCTCCTTCAAAGATCAGGTTATGAAGTCACCAACTTATCAGAAAACCAAAACAGTGTGGAAGGACGGCTGGCTGTCATGCTGCGCTATGATGAGGACGAGAATACTTACCAGGCGCGTTTAATTTCTACAAGATGATCTATGAAACAGACTTTAGTTAATGTAACATAAATGACGTACTATGAGAAAATGTATTTTTCCCTTTTTTTTACTCCATGTTTTAATTTTCTTGCGTGTTCTTCATCAGACGAATTGGCATCACTCCTTCACGTTTCTATTCAAACATGGCTATCGTAGCCTATAAACTTACAAAGAAAGTAAACATATTTACCGCATTGTTGTATGTTTCAACAGAATGGATGGCAGTGAAAACCAACAGAGTGAGCGACAAGGCCTCCAGGCGAAAAATGATAAACACCCGTTGCCGCCATATGTCCCGGAAGCTATAAAAGAGAAAATTTCCGACTCCCGCCCTACTGTGCGGTACACAGTTAACTTAGACCAGCAAGCTGGAATTGCCAACCCTAACGCTGGCAAACAAGATCGAGGAGAATAAGAAGTCCCTAACCTTGACACAGTGGCCCACCGCTTTCTCTATATACCACTACATATACACCCAGAAGCACATATCGCGCAGTCCCCAGTTGATATCATACAGGTACCTAATCCAGTCCATGGCAGAGAGGGGGGCTCGCAGGAATCAGTATGACATTAACTTCAGGCAACTAAAACAGGTTTCCCCTGGTTTGCCGTGGAATGCACCACATATGCAACTATCTGCAGACGCGTTTACCAATCTCACTTTCGGATCCCTGTCCCCTAAACCCTCCCAGCCGTTGCATTTATCATGATTGTAGTCTGTAAGTAGTCTTGTGAATTTTCACTGGAAAGGATTTCAAAGGTTAATCCATCCATCATTTATTCCAAATCATTTGTTCTAACAGATGTGCGACCGGGCATCCCGGGATGTGAACCTTCTACTGGTTTCAACTGGATGGGTGCCTTGATGGCCATGAATTTGAAAACGGGAGAATTGAGATATTTCTACTCAAGCAGGAACAATCACAATTTTTTAGAGAAGCCAAAGTTAGTGGAAAACGAAAACAGGATCGAACGCTTTTTGAATACGTTGGAGATGGGCGATATTCTGGAACACACAAAACAGCAGAGATCCAACTCTAATTTTGTAGTCTGCAAGGTTACAAAAGCCACATTCTACGTCAGAAAGTTAATAGAACACCAGATAAGAGCTTCAGACTTTCTGCCAGACTATATCATCAACAACAAAGCCATCGTCTCCCTGCTAACCGGACCTCACGGCACCTATACGGACAACTTGTGCTTCTTTCGTTGTCTCGCCCTGCACAAAGGAGAGGAAAAACTAAGCCTGGATAAGACCGCCAAATCCCTGCTCGAGAGGTACATATGGCATGTCAGGAAGACACGGGATGAGTGCAAAGGGGTAACGCTGAATGAACTTGAATATGGAAGAACTCTTTGGCGTCAATGTACACGTGTACCGCCTACACGAAGAACGATGAGGATCAAATTACATTTGCAGAACTGATCAGGCGCCCCTTGGCAATACCCGGAGAATCCATGTAACTAAATTTGTGATAGGACCATGTCCCACCCCATGTGGTGTCCTGGTCCATCTGGTCTGTATTATAGACCCCCTTACGCGAATAAACGAGACCGACCCTCCGTGGTCAGTTCTGAAGCATGAGCCAACGTGTTCAGTCCTCATTGTGTCCTCTCTGTGCATAGCTAGTTAGCCGCTCGGCCTATGGCCAGAGACAGCCAGCTTTCCACGACTGACCATACCGCGGCAAGGGTTACGTCGGCCAGAGCACCTACACCCGATCTGACCGCCACTATAAAGAACTTAAGCTACGTCACAGACTTTAAACCATACGCAAATTCCTGGTCCTGTGGTCAGAAGTTCACACATCACGGGCATCTAAACAGGCACGAGGGAACATGCACCGGAACTACAAAATACGTGTAACCAGGCGGGGCGTTCAAGGTGACGCGTACCATCTTCAAAACGTTACAAGACGAAGGAATCCTGATAAAGATTGTTACTATCCATACAGGCCAATGTATGATATAGAATGCTTATTAAAACCGACCTCGGGTCAACAAACACCGAAAATGACATGGGAGGCCGTTCACGAGCTCCTCAGCGTCTGCAACTGTTCAAACGTTCCAGGATTCACGGAACCAAAGTGCTTCATCTCAGACTCAGAGGGGGTTCCGGCCACTCTCGTCAAAACATTCTTGTCGTATCTGGAACAAGTCAGGTTCGCGGCATACGAAAAACTGAGAGACAAGTTCGAGTGGGTATTTCAAACCATGACAAACAAAAGACAACAAGACATTGCAAAAATAGAGGAAGACGAGGCCAACAAACAAAACATGCTGTTGTACCACGTATGTTGCTTGAAATAATGGTGCCCAACTTTAACAAAATTTCATTCTTGTATAACAATGTTATTTTACAATGATTTTTTAATAGGAAAAGAAAAAAAGTCATAATACAATGCTACAAACATTCAAAAATATACTTTTCAAAATTGCATGTTAATTAGATCTCTACCAAATGTCCAGACCTGCTAGCTTTGTGGCCTTAGGAAATTAGCGAACCACACGACAAGGGCACCACCAGTCAGTATCAAGACTTCCACCCCACTCGAGAATATTTGGTCATTACAGACCACATAACACGCCTGTCAGTCTCTGAACACTGCTCGTGCTCTCTATAAATATTTCATCCTCCCATATGGGTTCCTCCAAAATTCATGACGCAGACGCATTTATCTGCTGAGCAGTACTCTTGAGACTTGAGGCTTCTGAGAAAGACTGTCTTGAAAAGTTGACAGGGGCGGCTCGTTTTGAGAGTTACATGATAAATGGGCATGCGGTTTTGATACTCTGTCCCCGTCGGTTACATGAACTGACCAGACTTCAAACTGCGCAAGTTCTACATACATCGAGTGGCCTTTAAGGCCTTTACTGGCCAGCTACATATAGATGGCAGTCTCGTTGTTTCCCACACGTGTCATTATACATTTGCGTCAATGTTGATCATCTGACTCTAGAGTCACAGGCTATCAATGATGGTAAAAAAAATCGAATAGAGTAACCAAGATGTTGCTGGCATAGCTGAAAACCTTGCCAAGTTAAAGTTTGATACATGTGCTAAGATGATCATGACACACCCCACACTGAGACTCAAGATTTGGGACCAGCTGGTACAACAGGTACAGGCGGAGAAAACCTCACTGCTAGCCACATCTCTCAGTCCCAGTATCATTTGAAAAACGATGCCGTCTGACCTACAGAACTTTTCATAAACAGCCATGGAGGCAGAGCTTAATGAACGGACATTCCGAGTTTGTCATCGTCTCCAGGCGGGCTGAGGGAAAGTACCATCTTGAACAAGAGCAAAAGGAATGAAATCTTATTTGTGGCCTTGACATCCAGCACACCCATCTAACTTAGCTGAACAAGCCCCCACTGTACCAGAGGTACAGTCCCCGAAGTCTGGGTTTCCAAGAGGCTTGACAGCTGTAATACTTAAGACCTGACTAACAGAACCCGAGTAAGCTGGATGTCCTGCCATTGCCAATAGTTTTGCTCTGTCACCTGTTTATGTTTGGAGTTAGACGCATAAAAGATAACATTGCAACAGCTACTGTTGTTCCCATCAAGGGGCTGGTTGTTTTGTCTCAGCATTAGGGCTGGGTATCGGTACAGCGTACCGGTACAAAACCGGTTTTTCTTATTGGACCGGTCCAGAAAAACCGGACCTGAAAAAAATAGGTGGACCGGATGTTGGACCGATTAGAACATTAACAGATTATTTTAACAGGCATTCACACGTTTTGGCGCTTGCAGGTGGAAGAAAATAACAAGAGTGAAGTAGAGTAGAGTTTATAGTAATTTCTACCAAGTTTTAAAGCCAATCGTACAGGTGCAGGTAGCGTTGTAGGGTTTTAAAACGCTGAGTGTAAGTCTAATACTCCACCAAACAGATTTCTTTGTAGTGAAATGGACCATTGGTATGAGCCATACTGAATCAGGTCCAGGTTCAGGTCCGGACCTGGACCTGATACTCTGGACCTGAACCGGACCTGGACCTGAATTTTCTGTACCGGTACCCACCCCTACTCAGCATCCTGCTGTAGGTATAAGATGATTCCACACTTGCAGTTGAACACTTCAAAGATCACCAGACCTCTGGGTTGACCTGTGGGACAGAAATGTTCATATTATTGCACAACATCAGCAGACGAGATTGTACAATTAGAAACTATGAATAAGCTTAAAACGCTATACTCATTTTCTCTGTAACAATTGTGACTGAGCATGATATATGCACATACATCATACAAACCCTCACTCTACCCGTTTTAGTTCTACAGAGTACAGACTAGCGTAGTTCCCATTACAACATCAAGTTTAATTAACGCACAGTGCATCTCCAAATCAAGCTGAGGACATTACAAATTGGGTAGCACTTTAACCGTTTTAAATTAAAATGCCACGTCAGAAACTTTCACTAATCAAGACGGTTTACATAACCCAGTGAATACAAAGAACCCGTATGACCTGACCACGCCATCCCGGTCCTTTGTTCTGTAGCTACAGGACACGGTAACAGAAACGGACCTTCACACACCTAAACATGCAGTGAGGGAAATGTTTTGCAGTTAAACATGTTGCATTTCTCACAAACCTTCACAATTTTATGTCATATTCTTGGTGCCAAGTTTTCCCATTTTGCTATTAAAGTGCCGAGTCGTCCCAGGTGCCGAGTTGTCCTGATACCCCTAAACATCACTACAACATCGTCCACAACCTCTGGGTAAAAAAATCGAAGTTGTGAGTTTAAAATACGCCGGTATCGTCGAGGATTTCAGACAAACTTTATCATTTCCCTGAGTTTTCAACGCCAGAAATTTCCCCCACAAAAGGCCGCCATTACCCACACCAAAAACAGTTTTCCTCACCGGTAATTTTTTTTTTCAGTTCCAAATTGCAATGTACTAACTAACCACCGAAACAGCTATACTGTAAGATGACAAGGAAGATTTCAGAGGCACAATGAAGTAAAATAAGAAGACAAAATTTGGTGAAACAAATATCCAACCTCACCTCATAATGGCCGCCCTGCACTGAGTAGATTCCACACAGTACAGAAACACTTCTCTTGTATCAGTGCGCGTAAACATCTGGAAAGCTCCTGAGATTTAAATGAAAGACTTACATTCAGTTTACTCGTCAAAAATTACCCCCAAAAAAATAATAGTCTAGAGCAAACAAAAGCATCAAATGAACCCGCATTTCAATCGCACGTTCCATTTTGGCTGTACTATTTTATGTCGGCGCTTGTGTATATTTCGTCTGGGGAGGGTATTCGGTGGCGGCTGGATGATGACGTGTCCAGCGCACAGAGGGTTACTTGGGGGTTTTTCGAAGTACCGCTCTTGAAAAAAACTCGATACACTAAGGCGATGTTAATTCGATTATATGGATGCCATCCCTAGAAACACCAAAGCTGATGCGAGCGCACGAATGAAGACAAACTTTGGCAAAAAAATTGCTTTCAGTATGAATCTAAGCGGCAAGGAAGGTTGTACATAGGATCAAATACGCACAATATAATTGAATGTTTTATTGCAAATTCATGCCCATTGGGCTAATTCCAAGGGAAGAAAGACTAAATACATGAAATGAATGAATGTGGTCTAAGTACATGTAGATAAACTAAATTCTAGCATACAAATATTAAGTGGATGAACGTACATATGATACAGAATAGGGTACTAATAAAAGTCTACGTAGCTATTACGGGGTTTGACTTCTTCTTTGAAGACAGTTGAAAATGAAATGCCCCATGTATTCTATGATATATTGATTCGATGATTTTAGTAGGAAGAGAATCTTTTGTGGCGTTTTTAACAATGAAAATGTTGGTGAGATTTCGGTCACTCTTTCAAATAGTCTTCTTTCGGTATCGAATTGGGGGCATTCACAAATAAAATGTGTTTCATTTTCCACTGCATTCGTTGTGCACTGCTTACAAATTCTTTCTTGAACAGGTAGCTTTTTGTATCTTCCTTTCTCTATTTCTAACGGGTGCGAACTAATTCGTAACTTACATATTGCTGAGTGGTAATCAAAATTATTATGGTACAAGTAGTTTTCCATGTCGTATGCTGTTTTAAAGTTTTTGTAAAATCTAAGTTTTCCTTCGTTTACAGATAACTTGTGAAAGAAAGTTTGAGTATACATGTCATTCAACCTTCTCCTTAACAATCTACATGAATAACCGCTGTCTATGATGTCGGTATTCCAGAAGTATGAATAGCCGCTGTTATTAAGTACTTCCTTTACATGATGTATCCAATTTTTCCTGCGGCTGTTCTCTGGTATAAATTGTTGTGACAGAAGTGCATCTACTTGTAACGGATGTGAAGAAATGTTCAATTGTCTGAGTCGTAGCCAATATTTGACTATACGGACTGAAACATCTAGATCAACTGGGTATATACCAAGTTCCGCTCTACACGCCAAGTTGCTAGAACTTCTTTGTACTCCAAGAATATTTTTACAGAATCTATTCTGGATTATTTCAATGGGACAGTTATCATTGAGATAATCCTTGCCCCAAATTTCACAACCGTATAACATAATGGACTTGATACATGCATCATAAATTTTTAACAAGGCCTTCGGAGACAGAGATGAACGGAATAAAGGTTTGAGACTAAACTAGAGTTCGGCGACCTCATACCTCCATGAAAATTTAGAGCTTTTGTAAATTTCATGCAAATGACTAAGACATTGACATAATTTATGCATGGTGTTGTTCATCATTGACAAACGTACTCATGTCACAATTATGAAATTCCCATTATTAATCATAAAGCGGTTTTGCAATTTTTACATAAATTATGCAAATAAGTTCCTCATTACCATATTTAGTATTTGCTTATATTCCACCTATCATAATTAACATGTGTTACATTTATTGAAGTCCAGTTATTGAAAACAATGGAATTATACAATTTCCTCATTAATTATGCAAATTTAGTCTTCATTTGCATAACATGTATATCATTATGAACATCTTTGCCTAAGGTACCCGCATGCTTAATATGATGCCAATCCGTCAATCCTTTCTGCAGTTATCCTCTTTGGAATGTCTTAACAAAATCGCCCCTGCGGTTCCTAAATTAAATGTTAGGGGGCTGAAATTTGCTCCACTTTGTCATGACACTAAAAGCTATCTACCACCCAAATGTCAACACCATATCACGTCCAAGACAAGAGATACATAGAAAAAACTGCTATGATTGAATGTTGTCATTAATTATGCAAATTTGCTCCTATTTTGCATAATTAGTATATCATCTTGTACAACATTGTCCAAGGTACCTACATACCAAAAATAATGAAAATCCGTTGTTCCCTTCTTGAGTTATCCTCGTCAGAAGTTTTTGACAAAAATGCCCCTGCTATCCCAAAACATGTTCCTGAGCACAAGAGCTATCTAATACTTAAAAATCGTGACCATAGCATGTTCAGAACACCAAGATAGTAAAACCGGAAGTTGCGCTGCAGTACCAAGGGGAGCCGCTAGGGGGCCCAAAATCTAATCATTTCCAGCTTTCATCACACCCTACCAACACACCAAGTATCAAACCAATCCACCCAGCCGTTCTTGAGTTATCTTGTTTACACACAGACACACAGACACACAGACAAACGCGGGGTAAAATATTACCTCCATGAATGTCATGGAGGTAAAAAGAGTTTTCCGTGCTTTTTGGGACAAATGCTTTTTGGTGGGAGTAAAACTGCCAGAAGGAGAGAGTGTCAAACCTAAATGACAATAAGAACTTGTGATTTCGATGATCTCTGATCCAAAGAAGAAGCTGACGTCCTTGAACAGGCGTCCTGTTTTGTTGAAAATTACAACCTTTGTCTTTTTCAGGTTTACCTGTAATTTCCAATTTGTGCAGAACATGTTGAGTTTGTCCAGAGCACTTTGTAGTCCCTTTTCAGTCACGGCTCTGAGAATATAACCACGTCATCCGCGTAAAGTAAGCACGAGACAAACAGATGTTGGAGGTGCACAGTCAGGATTATCTAACTCTTTAACAATGTCATTTATAAACAGGTTAAACAATGTGGGGCTGAGGTTGCAGCGTTGTCTTACACCTTTGTATGTACTGAATAATGGGGTGAGACCCTCGGAGGTTTTGACACATGTCTGAGGGTTAGAATACATAGTTTTGATCAACTCATAGAATTTGCCACCTATACCTGTACTAAGCAATTTATAGCGGAGCCCTTCTCTCCAAACACTATCAAACGCTAGCCTCCTTCACCGGCCTCTCTGGGAAGCTTGGCGTTTTTTTTTGGGGGGGGGGGGGGGAGAGGTCGATCCGCGATTTTTAACGGGGAATATGCCGGGAAAGGAATATATGCCGGGAAAGGAATATGTATTTGTCATTAGAAGATACTAGGCGAA